>NC_031773.1:19090508-19114141 GCF_001522545.3 Parus major | reverse complement strand
AAAAGAGATCGAGAGAACACTGTCTGTACTTCTTAAGGAGGTGTTTACAAGTTAAATTCACTTTTTAATAGTCAGATCTGCTGTCAATTCTTAGAAATGACTAATAATTAGTCAGAAAAAAAGAACTCTCATCAGCCATCACTACTTTCAACTTCCCCTCTTTCCTCAGCTGCCTTAAAAGTAAAGCTACCCCATGACACATATCTTCCCATTAGTTATCCATATCTGCATATCATGATGTCACTTCATCCATCCCATATTGCCATTTTCACATACCATGACACTCATGGCAAAGTTAGCCCTAGAATATGCCTTGCAGCAGGCCAATAATTAAGGTCAGCTCTGACCAAATCAATCTTTTGTCACTTATGCCCTGCCTCACTACAAGTATATGCATGTACATAGGTTTATCTTGTGCATTGCTAAAGCTCTCTCCCTCTCTTGCATAAGCCAAAACTAATGGACAAATTAATGGAAAACAAAATTTGAATGCTTTAAAAATCATGTGAAGCTTACTGGTGCAAAAATTATGGGCAAAACTTCAACAGGAAAACAAAACCTCACTTTCAGATGTGTTTTTCAAAGTTGAAACATTTCTTTGGATTGCTGCTCCACAGTTAGCTGCCTTACATAGTTTATTCTTCCTAGAGGTTTACAAGCAGATCTGTGAGACAATGGGAAAATCCTAAGCCAGGAGCTTGTCTACACTGAGCAGCTCACAGGCACCATAGACTAAACTGCCATGGGAAAATACTCTGTTGAAATAAAAAAGTAATGTCAGTCCTACTTTGAAAATGAAATAACTGCTGAAATTATAGACAATTCCACAGGGTGGAGTCACTCCAGACAAACACTCACACAATTGTCCTTGCCACAGTAATGGATTAGTAGAAGCAAGGCCACACTGGAGTCACAGGTGAGAATCCAGTAAGCACCAAACAAAACAAGCTAAAAGATACTCCTGCCAACTTCATCATCATTTCCAAGGTAATACAGGGTACAAATGAAGAAAACAAGTGGTGGTAAGGCCCCAGTCTACTGTTGAGCTTAAATAATTCCCAGTATAAGTCCTAAATGTGTGCCACAGCAGCACAGATTTTCTGACTCCCAACTTGCACTTACATCATTCAAGGAAGCTTCTTTGTTTAAAAACTTCAAAAACATGGCACTTCAAGTATGTTTATTGGTAGGCAAGCTTCTATTTCACTCTGGTCAAATTCCAAACTGAATAATTGCAGCCTGTCTGCTGAAAACTCCCACCATAATTTCATTTGGCTCTAGTGTTCCAAACTACTGTGCAGCATAGCTGCATTCTAAACAGCTTCCGTGTAAAAATGGGCAAAGCAATTACACATGCCAGCAAAAAGGCTCCCCAGTCCATTTTAAAGTTTGGAAAGCACTTCAGATTTTACCTGGGTGGAAGAGGAAGTCACTAACCAAAGATGTGCTATATGCTGAAATGTCTGTTTAAATGCACATGTACAGAACTGACCAAATACACTTACAAGGCGTAGTCCACAAGAAACCTAGAAAAAAAAAAAATCCACCACAATAAGTAAATTGTATTTTACTAGAGGAGGGGAAATCAGAAAAACACACACTTTTAACTATTTTCTCATTGTTTTCTCTACAAAGATTCATGGACTATGGGCTCTCCAGAAAGCCACTATTCCACCCATATTCCCTTCTGTATGTGGTCTGTGAATTTCATACTCCTCACACATTTTCCAAAGAAATTGTCTGTGCTAACCTTTGTTGATAGGTGTCAAAATATTTCACAGCAAAAAGCCACAGCATGTGTTGTAAATAGCAAAATGACCTGGTTTTGCAGATATTTTGCTTTTTATAGTACAGTGGGAATTCTATCAAATGAAACAGCCTCACTGCTTCTGAATGGCTTATCAAGCTGAATAAGTGAACTGCATATAAGTATTTCCACTGCTTTTATCAAGATGTGAAATTGAGCAATAAAGTAAATTTTGCTGATGAGAAGGCAGATTATGGATGAAGTTTTGGTACGGCACCAGCTGAGGGAAAAGGGCTCCTCAGTAACTCATCCTCAGGAACCTAGACAGGAAATCTCACCCTCAGATTTCACTCTTGGTTACCTTCTCCCTTGACAATATCTGTTCACACTGTCTACACAATGCAGTCATTCTCTTTCAGCAGATGAACTCCGGGTATATCTATGTCAAACAGCAAAGTATTTTGATTGCAACACAGGCCTTTGAACTGAAGCTTCAGAGGAATGTTGGCACAGAACTAACAATGCCGAGCAATTAGCTTAAGTGCTCTCCCACTGAAATGTAATCACCATCTGAAATAAACCAGCCTCGACTTCAGAGAGCGAAGAGAAGTGCTCTCTGATTTTGGTCAGATTTTGGTCAGAAGTCACCTGGCAGGGGTCCTCCACACCGGAGAGGACTGAAGAGGTGCCACATTTGCCCTCTGGTGCCCAGGCGTGAATGAGCCCTCCCGGCTGCGGGAGGCTCCCGGGGTGTTGGAGGTGGGCTGGGATCTCTCTGGACCCCCCTCTGAGTAAAAATAGCCCAGAAATATCGTGCGAAACTGGTTTGCTCAGGCATCCTGCAGGTTTCCTGAGCCTGGAGGAATGTCAGCATTAGAGGTGGAAGCCGGGACTCCCCGGGAGCACTGCAGCTCTCAGAGGGGCTCCCAAGGGAGCGCAGAAAGGAGGGTTCAAAGAACCTGGGCATCTATATCTGGATAGCAAAGTGGTCAATAATCAACCAGAGGATCCTTCACTGCATTTCGTTACACTGCTTCCTTTCTCACACACTCAAAACACTGTGCTAGCCCAAGGCTGCCCTGGGCACCAGCAAGGACAGAACATTTTGACATCCTACTGATACTCAAAATGTACTGATATCTGCCTATACAGTCAGATGAAGTCTTCGGTAAGAAAAGCTCTTGTAAAGGCTTTAGCTTTACTTAAGCTGACAAGTAAAGAGTAGGATTTTGTGCTTCACTCTTGGCAGTGTGCTTATGTCAGAAACTCACACATACAAGGATCCTTCTCTATGCTGCCCAAAAATGAAGGTTGTTGGAACATGCAAAAGACAAGTAAATAGCAAAAATTCCTAAATAACACCAAGAATAAAAACCTCTTACTTTTGACCTGGAATAGTTTCCCTGGTGATACATCTGAGAGCAAGATATTGCAGATAAAGGCAGAGTGGAATAAAAGCAAGCCCTCCTGCAGCTGCCTTTGCTTTATAGAAAAAGGCAGTCAGCACCATACCCATAGCAGCTCTGCACAAAGGCTGATGGGGCTGGGCCAAATGATCCTCACAAATGTTAAATGGGGAATATGGTAAACTGGATAAGAGAGCAATAACAACACAAAGATCTTGATGATAAGCTAGAGTCAAATGCCTAAAAATGTCTCCCCACTTAACTCTGGAAGAGCTAAATTGGAATCTGTGCACTGCATAATACTGCCCCCCTACTTTCTGTGAAGAGACACATCCAGATGATTGAGGTGTTCATCACACTTCAGGTATGTCTGTCTCCAGTCTGTCCCTTACACTGATGCAGGACTAACAGTAATTTGAACATTCTTGACAGATGACTCTTTAATTCCTTAACAACACCAATTCTACAACCTCTCCACAGCCAGTTCTGGTCTGTTGAGAGCATGATGCTAATAAGGCCAGGGCTGTAGATTCAATCCCCATACAGGCTATTCACTATGAATTGGACTTAATGATCCTTTGGGGTCCCTTCCAACACAGGATATTCTGTAACTTCTGTAAAAAAAATAAGACTGCAAATAAAAAAAAACAGTCCTTGCTATATAACTGAGTCTTTCTGAAACAAATGAAGTGAACTAGTGCTTGCCTTTTGCTCAGCAAAAATCTAAAAATTCTCATTACTCTTTTGTTTGTGTAATGATCTCCTGGTATCAATATATCATTACTCTTAGCATACAATTACATCCTAGCACTTAAAATCTTTTGTCAGCTCTAGAAAGCAGTTCTTTCAGAGCTACAGCCTTAACAATTTTTTTCTAAACTAAGCATTTTTTAGCTCCTCTCTGAACTTTCTTTAGTTATTTTCATTTAAAATTTAGGATGAAAGCTGAACCTGTTCCCTCAGACAAAGCCTCCTGATGTCTGAGAATAAAACACAATAGCATCAATATCTTTTTGCAATTTCCCCTTTGTCAATTCTGCTGCTTCTTTCTGCCATGTGTTTGTGAACTCATTTTTGCTCCCTAAGCATACTAGTTTGTCCTACTCATCCCTGAACTTTGTTTTACCATTTTAAACCACTTCTAATGCTTATCCAAGTCATCCTGAATTTTCATCTTGTCTTTCACAGCCTATGTGAAATATTTGCATCTATACAGGTTTTCTCTCTAGTCTACCATTCACTTTTGTTGAAACCAGCAGAGGAATAGAGCCATTCTTGCCTCCTGGTTTGTGAAGAAACCCTGGAAAATTCTCTGAATGCAGCTTTATAACCTGTGTAAATCCATCTGAATCTTGTTTCCCTGGACTGTCAGCCATGCAATTCTCTATCAAAACTTACTCTAAAATCAAGATATAATATACTGATTCCACTCTTTTTTCTTATCCTGTAAGCTGGTTTGCCTGCCAAGAAAGGAAGTCTGATTGATTGGACATTATGTGAGTGTAGATAAATGTGTATTAGCTCTTTCTTACAAACTTAGGGGCCTGAAATTTTTAATAATTTGGTTTGATATCTTTAACCTTATAAATACATTTTAATACTTACTTTCTCTCTTCACTGTCCCTAACTTTTCTCTTTTTTTCATAGTTAATAATTTGTGGTCACAGATAGATTTTTTTTCAACTGTGGAGACAAAGCAAAACACTGAATATTTCAGTCTTCCCCTATTTTATCCATTAGTTGCTTAGTTCCCCATAAATAATGGAACTGCATCTTCTCTAATCATTCCCTTACTTCTAACATAAGGTTATTGATTAATAAAGCTGTGGCTGCATAACAGCCTTTCCAGGGTGATAAATGTTCTGCATTTCCCAGCATTCTATAAAATTTTAAATTGCTCTAAGCAGAATTTTTCAGCCATTTTGTATTCATCTTGTAGTTCAGCTGAACTTACTATATTTCTTGAGTTTGCTTATGAGAATGGCATGTGAGTCTATGTGAAAAGCTACAATAAAACCAGGCTAGTGTACAGCTTCTCTCTTTAAAGAAACTTTTTCCATCCTGCTCCACATTGCTCCACAATAAAAATCTACAGTGTTTATTTGCTGAAACACATAAAACTAAATGTCCAAAAATGAGACAGTTGTTGAAGTGATCCCAACCAGACCTATGAGGACCCCTATGTGACAGTGCTTCCCATAGCTTCCACCTCTTACTGAACATGCAATACAGGTGCTCAGAGCCTTTGCTTTCCTCAATGTTTATGAAAATATAATTGTGTTTTTTAAGCTGGTTGTAATTAGTGGTAAGAAACTCCCATCAAATTAAACAGACTATTAGAGAGAGGTGCAGCAAAGCTAGGCTGCAGCCTTGAGACTGCCAATAAACCTACCTGCCAGCAGCTCTGCTGTGCAAATCCAGCATCACAGAATATGGGATTACACGTCAGAATACATCAGAATACTGCTCTCATGCAGTGTCTGATTACATGAGTCTCAGGGTCTCAGGCATGAATGTGTCTGTTCATGTGGATATTCGGGCCAGTCCTGTTTAACATCTCCACTGATGATCTGGATGGGGATATTGAGTGCAGCCTCAGTAAATTTGAAGATGACTGGAAGTGGGTGGAAGTGTTGATCTGCTCAAGGGTAGGAAGACTCTACAGAAAGACCTGGACAGACTCAATCAATGGGCTAAGGACAAATACATGAGGTTCAGTAAGGTGAAGTGCTGGATACTGCACTTGAGGTACAGCAACTGCATGCAGGGCTACAGGCTGCAGGGGAGGGACTTGAGAGCTATTCAGTAGAAAGGGACTTGGGGGTGCTGGTTGACTGCCAGCTCCATATGAGTCAGCATGTGCCCAGGTAGCCAAGAAGGTCAGTGACATCCTGGCCCTTATCAAGAGTAGCGTAGCCAACAGGACTAAAGAAGTGATCGTCTCCCTTTACTTGGCACTGGTGAGGCCTCACCTCGAGTTCTGTGCCCAGTTCTGGGCCCCTCACTTTACAGCAGACATTGAGGTGCTGGAGTGTGTCCAGCAAAGGACAACAAAGCTCATGAAAGGTCTAGAAACATGTCTTAAGAGGAGCAGCTGAGGCAGCTGGGTTGGTTTAGTCCTGAGGAGGCACAGAGAGGAGCTCATCACTTTCTACTGCTCTCTGAAAGGAGGCTGTGGTGAGGTGGGGACCAGTCTTTTCCACAAGGCCTGCAGTGACAGGACTCAAATGGCTTTAAGCTGAGACAGGGGAGACTCAGAATGGATAACAGAAAAAAATGTTTTCACTGTTAGGGTGGTCATGCATTGGAATAGGTTGCTTAGGGAGGTGGTGGAGCCACCATCCCTGCAAGTTTTTAAGAGGCACCTGACCTGTGTGTGGTGCTGGGTTGATAGTTGGTCTGGATGCTCTTAAGGTCTCTTGCAGTCTTGGTGTTCTACGATGATTCTATGGTATTTGTACTCCTCTACTGTAATGTTTTCCACAGTGACACTGGGTTAAGGAACCAGCTGAGAAACTGAGGCACAAGGGAAAAATGCAGTATGTCCACAGCCACACTGGCTGAGGCCAAATGGGCAGGCACTGCAGTCTGGCCTCACAGTGCAGTCAGCCAGAACTTCCCCAGATGGCCCACATAGTTTCAGTACTTGCTTCATTCTGCTATTTGTGTCCAGTGGTTAAGTTTGAAAGGTTACTTGTGCCATGACCAGCTCCTTAACTCCATCAGGTCAGTGTTCACATCTTTCCTTCACAGCCTAAATACTAAGTTCTGTTGGATGAAATGATCCTTAAAACTAAATACATTTGAAACTGCCTACAGTTGTTTTCATATTCCATTTTTTCCCCGATTTCTCTGCTCTTCCTAATCATTTTGCTTTATTATATTTCTAGCCTATATGGGCCTCTGCAATTGAATAATTATCCTGTCTTCATTCTGTGGGTTGTCTTCAAAATCACTCTGAATTTCACCCTGACAAAAAACCAATTCTCTATTCTTCTCTTTCTTGTGCTTCTTGTCCTCTACTTTACCTTGTGTTTATTTGCTTTGACTTACTTTCTTTTTACATTTCAAGCTCCACAAGCAAGGACAATGCCAGGATGTGTAAAATGTATCATGATTCTATGAAGCCATGGAAGAAAAATGAATATAAAAAGAAGGTTGTTTTTACAATCAAAATAAACACATGTTCTTAACTCTTTCCTATAAAAGAGAAACAGATTTATGGCAAGACCTTGTGCTAGCACCTAACTGGTTCATCTTCTTCTCCTAGCTAAGCAGGCAGCAAACAGACATGGGAAGTACTTTTTTTCAGAGGCAGAGTGAATGCAATACCTTTGGGAAGCAGAGATCAGCACTAACTGACATATGACTTGGCTGAAAACCAAGACAAGAGATGTGCTGTTTTCAATTATGTTATTTTATTTCACCTTGTTGTTATCAATGCTAATCTTTGGAAGAGCAGGGAATAGTTGCTGCCTGCTCCACTTTCTTTTCCCAGTTGTTCCACACAATCCCCTTCCAGGATATTTTCCATGCAGAGACCACACAACACATCTGCTTCCAGCATTTTACTGGGAAAAGTTACTTTTAATACAAAGAGTGTATTAACCACAAGTACATGGGTGGGATTGACAGACTGATTTTTAAGCTGACTATCTTTTGAGAGTGACATTTATTAATATTAATCCATGGGCTATTTTTCCTAACATGCATTTTAAGCATCAAACCCAAGTGTGGCTGTCTTCTTACAAATAAATTTATGCCACCAGAACAAAGAGGACTTGAAATTCTGGTAAGTGAAAACTTTCTGGTGGACTCTGTATATTTCCAGTGCCAGTTATCTCAAACATCTGCATAAATAAATCACAATTATTTTCCCTGTAGAATAATTTATTATTTTTTTTTTCACAAACAATGCTTCAGCACTTCTTAGTTCAATCTAGATGATCCTTAATTTAGCTTCTAGGAGATAGTCCTTGAAATAGTGGTTGTCTGAAGTGGTAGAATTATCACATACTTTAAATGTCAGCTCTGCTGAAATTGTGCAATTAAATCATGACTGATGTGGCTTTTTAAAAACCAAATCTAAAATTTAACCCTGAAAGAGTCTTACTCCAAAAATTCCACACTAATGAAGAACACTGTGGAAGGATAAATAATTTACTGCATAATGCACATATAACTACACTACAAAATTAACTTTAAAGAGACATAGGAAGTACCATGTGGAGTTGCAGAAAGTTTTGTTCCAAATTTCACTGTATGGGCTATTCATCTGTTAAGCAAAAAAAAAATGTCTCCAGGCGGAGTATTCAAGTTCAAGTCCCTGGTATTTCTCAACAATAATCAGATGAAGCAAAACATTAAAGGCAGATCTGCAAACCTTCCTGTGAAATGCACAGGAATTAAAAAGCCTGTTTGCCTGAAGGAATATTAAGTGAAAAAGCAACTGCAAGTCACACTACAAAACAATTGGAGCTGCAATCATGTGCTGTTTAACTGCCTGTTTGAGAGCCTTGTTCACTCACAAGCCCATTTTCTGGTATCCTAAGTGCTAGGTCAAAAACACTGAAGCCACAGAATGCAAATGTCTGGATCAGAGTAAAGTTATTCAGCAATCGGCTCATATTAACTTGGAAAAAACAGTGGCTTTGTACCAGTCGATACTGTAAGCCAGATATTATCTTTTTATGCTGCAGTCTCTGGTTTTCCCACTGCTGCACATAAGCATTTTACCCATTTTTTTCTGTCCCTTCCTTCTCACTTCACCAAAAGGCCATTTCCCCCATCTGATTATTGTTTAATTTAAATGCAAATTCAGGATCAGTCTCTTGTCTCCTTGGATATTTACTGGAAGTGGAACATTCATCATAAATATGCACCATGTCACACCTGTAAATTTTGATTTTGCTGTAAAGTCCAGCACCTGATGGGAAAACCCAGCCCCATTAACTTCATTAGCTACAGCCACAGGTTTTTGTCTTGCTATCAGCTATGATATTGCTATTTGCATACAGCTTCTGCCCATCACAGCCCAGTTTGAAGTCAGGTGGGAGTATTGGATCTTCCAGACTTCTAAGGAAGAAGAAATTATGATCATGAACAACGGTGGGAATGCAAGACAGTGAAAATGCACTGTGGTCATGGGAAGTCCAGCAACCCATGTTAAGCACATGTAGAGCAGAGAAAAGCAATGAGTAAAGATAAGTGAGCCAAGAGCATTTCCATCCCTCCTTACTGAGACAGCCTTGACTGAATCCTGGCAGGACAAAGGCTAATTATAATTTCTGTAATTTTTAATAGTACTGCTCATGTTGCTTGCAGAGCATCTTGGCTTCCCCATCGTGAAAAGGCAGTTTGCCACCAGCAGGAAAGAAGGAGCATCCAGGAGAATTGCTGTGCACTACAGGAGAGCATGTGCCCATACAGACAAAGTGGCATTTCAGTTCAACACCTTTACATTTCAGCAACACATCTAAGATGATTCCACAAGCAAGAGCCAAAGCAGTCTGGCAACAGTCCTGCTACTAAGTTCTCACTATGTGTCCTTTACACATTGTTTTTTTTTAATCTATGTTGGGTCTGAAGCACTTTGCCTAAAGGGCTGTCTCATATTAACAGCCATTCTCCTCCAATCCCCAGCTGGGCAGCCTGTACCACTTTCCTGCCAAGGTGTTTCTGAGCAGGCTGCAGTAGATCTCGCTCCTTGGAGCCACCTGAGCTAGACCTGCAGCCATGTGACACTATACAAGAGTAAAGACAGAGAATGCCCTGCATCTATTCTGCTTTGCCAAGATCTTTAGTAGTGTCCAAACTACCAAGTGAGGCTGAATGCTGGCAGTTTGACAGTTTTGCATGTTTTAGACATAGCAATTAGCTCCTTAATATCTGTTTGGGCTGTATCACAGTTTAATAGCAGAAATGCTGTGATTATCCTCTCATGTTCTTTAGAATCAATAGCTGCAAATTGAGCTATTTAAATTTTTTCTCCTGGTCTGTGAAGGGATGGTGACTCTGGGTACATGAAATGCTGTAGGTTACCATTAATTTCTAAACCTACAGTGGATTTTTTTGGTGACAATCACAGCTCTAAAATGAAAAGAAATTTATTGTAGCCCATCCATGCTTTTAACTTGGAAAGTAATGTTTTGGCATTAGAATATGATAGGCTTTAGGATAGTTAACTACATTTGGAAAGAAATGTAAAATACAAAGTGACCACAATCGTGTTGACTCAGCCACACTGTACACATAGGACTCCTGTCATCATGAATGGGTGCCAAAAAGAGAGACTTGATCTCATTTCCAGCAGGCTGGGTGCCTGGTGTGGCCTATGGCAGCTGAGCAGTTGAAGCACCAAGGCCTCCGGAGCAGTCGTGGACTGACTGCTGCTTTCTCATTATGGCACACAAAGACAGAAACGTTGCACATGAGCAACTGTTTAAAAAATGCAGTTGCTAATGGTGATCTAAGGCAGAACGGGAATCTGTGCCACAGCTCGGACCTGAAATTTAGCCTGTTGAGCTCTCTGCTTGGGCAGATTGCTGTTCAGTACAAATTGGACTAAAATGTGCACCATCAAAGACATTTTTTATTTTTATTTTTTAATTTCCTCAGTTCTTTGCATTTTGATTCACAATATTTATACTGGAATACCTGAAGCCCTGATAGTTTAATAACAACATATATTAATCACAGAGTTTTTCTATCAGGCTATCCTATCTGAAACAAATAAAAACCTATCTGAACAAGAAATCTCTCAAGCATTAAACTAAACAGAATGGAAATAGAGGGAAAAATCTTGGAACTACTGCACAAGCTCCATTCTTACTGAAGCTAGTGATGTTTACAATGATTATATTTTCTTTTAAAAGCACTAAAAATCATCTCAAGGTTTGCTCTGACTAATTACAAAAAGGTCTAAAATTACAAAGACTCTACAGAAGCAAGCAGCATTAGAAGCTACTCTTCAAAAAAACCCAAAAAACTAACGGTTCCAAACAAATCTAATAGAAATGAGGCTTTCTTATTGACCTGGAGTTTCACCCATTTTACCTCTTGCTGTCATTGTGCAATGCTTTCTTTTGGAAAAAAAGAGTGATGGCAGGAGGGAGAGAGAAAGGGCAGGGGGGTGGGGGGAAAACTAATGAGGAGATTGGCAGTTTTTCTTGGAACTGGTACTTGTGCATCCACATTGAAGTGAGTTTGTCCTGTGAATGACAAGATAACTTTGAAAAGGTTTGTTATTCACTAAATGACAATACTCAGAAAATTAACATCACTGCTGTATTGTTTTATGCTAGAAGAGCTCTCCATGATCTGAATTCTCTTTCTGGGCTTGGGTTTCATCTTCTAGTCTATAGAATCAGAGAATCATTTAGGTTGGAAAATAGCACTAAGATCAAGTCCAACCCTTAAAACAGCATTTCCAAGTCTACCACTAAACCATGTCACTAAGCTCCACATCTATGCTTCTTATAAAGACCCTAAAGGTGATCCAACCACTTCCCTGGGCAGCTTATTCCAGTGCTTGACAACCCTTTTTGTGAAGAATTTTTCTCTAATATCCAACTTAAATCTCCCCTAGTGTAACTTGAGGCCATTTCTCCTCATCCTATCACTTGTTACTTAGGAGAAGAGACTGACTCCCGCTTCAGCACAACCTCCTTTAAGGTATTTGCAGAGCACAATAATGTCTCCCTTGAGTCTTCTTTGCTCCAAATTAAACAACCTCAGCTCCCTCAGCTGCTCTTCACAAGACTTATGCTCTACACACTATATATTAATGTGTGAAAGCATGTAAGAATGTCTGACTTTATATACAACTTCTGTAGTTAGTCAGATATTAACTGGAATCCACCTGCTCCGGGGTACTGGTTGTAATTTTATTTTGCTGCTGCCAGTAGCTTGAATTCAGTCCAGAACTTAGAGGCCAACACAAATGCCATTGAATACCCACTCTCTCAGAACCTGGAGAAGGCAACATGTTTTAGGTTCAAACCAAGCACAACTCCAGTCCAGCTTTCCTGTATCCAGAGGAAAGGTGCACACACTGGATGAGGATGCTCACATAAAATATTGGTTCAGGACTACTGCTGCTAAAATCACAGAAATTGATTACAATCCTGAGATTAATCACATCTTTCTATGGAGTGAACAGATTTCATTCTAGCCTAACAGGCACATACCAAAGTGATAAGAGAGGACACCTGAAATGTCCTCTCAGCCCTGCGGGCAATGCTTGCCTGATGAAACTGGGATTGGGAAGACAAGGTGGTACGAAATAGTTTTAAAAAGGGTTGCACCAGTTCAAACAGTAAGTTAAAAATGTTCCTTCACAAGGTTTCAAGCACATCTTCTTCTCATCACTTCAAATCTGTTTGTAAGATAGTGACTGGGTGATAATGAATGCTATCCATTTACTGCGCTTGCTGAATATATTGATTAATTGTGCACAACACTTTGAAGATAAAGCACTGTGCTGTTAATAAACACAGTCTAATGATTCTCTCCTGATTTTTTTAGCACTCCTCTTACTTTGTGCAAGGTGTAAATACTTTACTGCAGCTTCAGGCAGGCAGGCTGGCCAGCTGCATGGGCCACATGCTGATTTCAGCTGAAGGCTTTCACATCAATTGTTCTGTGGCTGTTCCATTGCCAACACACCGTGCTATCTCCTGTTGCTGTTTCCTTGCTTGCTTGTTAGGGGCAGGATAAGGAAATTTCCATGATTTCTGGTGAAAACGGCCCTTCCTTTGCAGCAGGCTGCCATTTCCCTCTGCCTAATACACAAAGAAAGCAGCCAACAGGAGCACAACTGCTTTAATTGGCTGCTAAGAGTCTTTGAGTCGAAGAAAATTACCAAACGAGAAGAAACACTAATTTCCTCTTTACTCTCCTCACCCTGCCTCAGAGTAAGGGAGGCAATTTTCTTGAGGAAAGAAAGAACTTTTCCCAGCCACAGGAGTGTGAGAGGAGGCTGCTGAAATCAGCTGTTAACACAGATTAATGTGATGATTTTCACACCTAAAAAGACCTTTCGTTTAGTTTTTTCTCTCGGACTCCTGCAGCACACGTTTTGAAAAGACAATGAATATTGCTTTCACATGAAATTTCAGGCATACACCACTTTAAAGGTTTTTCAGAATCAGGCAAAGCACCACAGGAAAACAAAGAAGCAATATGAGCACTTAGTTTCTAACATTAGCTGTCAGTGAGAATTAAACTTTCTGTAAGACACCTGTGTCAAGCTCACCTGGGTTAAGAGAGCTGCTCCATTAGATGGTAGAAACACCGAGCTGGTGGGAACTGACCCTGTAAACAATCATACATGAGCTTCTTTTTAAACCTATGAAAATATTCCTGTTTGGGCTATCAATAAGCACTGGGGCTGCAAACGTGGTCATGAGAGAAAGACCTGAGAGCAAGACTCCTCTTCCAGCCACCCCACAGGACCAAGGCTGCAGAAGTTCTCATTGGGTCACATATCTCAAACATTCAGAGAGAAGCAAGATTTTGGTTGTAGGCTGTTGCTGTTGTGAATACTCAAAGCAGCTAAAAATGAAGCAAAACTTCTTCTTCACTTTGTGTGATGCACACAACAGTAATTTGACACAAAACTGTCAGAATCAGTCATCTCTGCAGATAATCCTATGGCTCTTTTTCACTGCCTAAAACCAAGACAGCAACCATATGAACCCTTTCCCATACCTGAAGCATATCTATCTCTTCTGTTTCAATCCCTTCATACTTACTAGCCTCACAGACATCACATTTTTCCTTTATGACACCAATTTGGCTACTTCTACCTCTATATATTTTTTAAATAACATTTCCAGGATATCAATACTTTTAAAAACTCAAACTAGGATGTGGTTCCAAATTTGTTGTAGGGGAAGAGATAAAAATCCAAACCATCAGTTCATAAGCCCTATTTTCTTAGGAAAACATGGCAAAAATAAGAATGTTTGTCAAACTACAAAAACTGCTAAAGGATCAAGGAGCAGACATAGTAAATGAAGTTATTTTTTTCTGTCCTTCTTTGCCAAACTAGATTTAAATGCATTCTACAGCATACTTATCATAAGTCTGTAATACAACACTGTGATCCATGGCAGTAACCATTTTGAATAAGATGCTATTAACACACAGAAGTCATCTGTCTGTTGCAATTCATCAAACTATTCCATTCTGAGGTCAAAAATGTTTTTCCACTATCCATCTGCTACAGTTTTGGAGATTCATTGAATAAAGAAGACAAAAATTCTAAATACTGAGCAAATCTATTTTAAGAAGTATATTTATCACAAATCTAATGTGTTGGGTGACTAATAACATACATGTGTGCACTGTGCTTGCCAAAAAACATCAACATTTCCAAATAGTTACCACATTTACAATTAAAATAATGTATTTGCCAAATGTTTGGTTGTTTGTCTTTGTTTTATTCAAATTATGATTTCTCTTCTGTTCCAAGAGCAGAACAAAATTTCCTGAGTATCAGAAGCAAAACATTAGAGAGAGATTCTAATGTCTGATAGAGCCTCATTCAGCTCTCAGCTATATAATATTGCTTAGATTATATCAGACTTGTCATTGTTGTAGGAGGCCTAGCAGCATCCTAACAAGAAAAACTAAAATGAGGCTTTAAATTTTGCCTCTTACAAGTCTCTTGCCTGTCAGTTGCAATTGTCCAGCCATTCCTCATGTTGCTTGGTTTCTGGCTTGTGCTGCCCCTCCTGCTGCCTCCGTTCTTTTGTGAGAGCTGGAGGCAGGAGAGGCTGGTGGCAGCAGGAGTTCACACTCCTCCACCACTCTCATGCCCCATGCTAACTGGTGTGCAGAAAGCTTAATATGTGAATGTTCCTACTGCCTTATTGACTTCTGCTCTGAGGTTGGGCCAGGGAGTGGAATCTTACAGAAAAATAGAAAAACAGATGATCAAAGAGGGAAACTGCATTGCCTCTTTGTAACAATCACATTCTTAAGCCTCCCACCTACTTCAAGTAGAGACAGCTGCAACTTCAGTGGGATGAAAAATCTAAAAGTCAAGTATTGTTAAAACCACAGATTTCAGAAGAGAAAACACAAATGAAGAACCTAGCGATTGCTTCCCATGACTTTTTTCCCCCTCTAACAGCAAAAAGGTTGTTGAGGCTTACCCAGTGGTTGATCTAGTGGTCTGCTGCCTGCATGTTCCATTCCCTCATCCCATTCCAATCCCATTCCAATATGCCACTGTTAGCACCATCCTGGCAAGGAGGTAAACCAGCTCAGGGAGCAATATCATCAGGTATTCTGGAAGCGGAAAACATAGATCTCTTTTTCTTGTTATTTTCTGATTGTTGGCTCCCGAAAGAAGTTTATTTTATGGGGTCAGATATGTACCAAACTAGACCAAGAGGCTGGGGGATTATATGGCCAGAACAGGGGAGGGGATGGGAGCTATCAATCATTGAAGAGAACCTTAAACCAGCTTAGTTATAATGTGAAACCCCTCTTGAAGAAATTAATTATCAAGGACATATTACAAAGGGAAGGACAGTAAAACAAAGAGACTAGGTGTTCATTAATCATCATTTGCTACTTTCAACATTCATTTCCTTACCTCCATGTATCACCACGCTAAGAGAACTGCTTGAGAGAGGTGCCAAAAACAGCAGAAATTAAGTTAGAGTGGATATTTAGGAGACAGGAGTTCCCAGCTACAAGCTCCAGTTGCTGCTTTATGCCTCTAGATGAACAGTCTCCAGACTCAATGCCCCCACTCAGGCTCCAGGCTGTCAGGTGAGAGATGGCTGTCCCAGGAGTTGAGTTATTTAGGTTAGGGTTGCATTGATGGTATTTTAGTTTGGGCACTGGACAGCCATGCAAGACTTGGCTTAATTCCAGCATGCAAAAGGAGTACATTTTTTTATCTAATTAGATCTCTATGTTTGGCTCTTTTCTCTACTGGTAGTGAAGTTTATCCTCCTGGATGCTTATTTTGCTAGCTAATTTAAGTTATATTTTATATAATCTTCTGGGTACCTATACCACTATTTCACCACACTCACTGTGAAAAAGTCTCTTAAATCTACTCTAAACTGACCCTCTTTTAGTTTAAAACTCTCACCTCTTGTCCTATTGTAACACACCCAGTTAAAATGTTTCTCCCTATCTTTCTTACAGGCCTCCTTCAGGTACTGAAAATCTGCAGTAAGGTCACCCTGGAGCCATACCTTCTCCAGGCTGAACAACCCCAACTCTCTCAGCCTTTCTTCACAAGAAAGGTGCTCCAGCCCTCTGATCAACTCCATGGTCCCCCTCTGGACAAACAAATAAAACTTTACCTATAGGTGCATGTGACACTGCTCCAAGTCAGGGCTATGTTATAAATACTTCAGAGGTCCTTTCCAGCTGCCTGGGTCTGTGAATTTCCACATGTGAGGTCACACACTAGATGTGGTCCCAGGAGAAAAACCACAAGTTGCAGAGGGCCTTCTGCATCCAGTGGCAGCTCTTTGTATGACAAGTCTTGGGAGGAAGAAACACTCTGGATGAGGAGCTTTCTTGAAGGAAAGAAGCATTCAGAACTATCAAAAAGGTGACCAAAATCCTGATTTGCCTGTGTCACTGTGCAGGACAATTCCCTAGATGATCTGATGTGACTGAATTTTGTTCAGCTCTCTTATACCAGGCTATCCAATCTGCTTTCTCAGAGGGGCATAGTTTATGCAAGAATTACTAAAATGAAATATAACTGCAGCCTCAACTATTAATCATTTTGGAAATGAAACCCCAGGCTTTCTCACACTGCATACAGGAAAGGAGTACAAGCACAGACTTGATGTATACACATGTATATACATACACACACATAAAACAGAGCCATTGGAAAACTGAGCATCTGTGTTTTGTACTTGCAGAAACCTATACAAACCCTCACAATTCACTTCAGATTGCATGAGTTCCAGCTATGTGATGTGCCTGTGATATTTTACATATTTTATATTTTAGGTTTATTACATCCTGAGTTATTGTCCACAAGAAAATAACTTAATCTTCTAATAAATTAAAACATGAAAAAAAACAGGCATTTTTAAGACTGATGCAAAGAGTACACTGAGATTTTGCTATATCCTGATGAGCTAGAGCTGTTTACTGCAGACAAAAGACAGCAACTGCACTTTGGCTAGTTCTTCATTGCATCTCTCTGAGGACAAACACCACTTTATTCTGGCCAGAGTCCAAGTGAACCAGCCGTTTCCATCAAGAACATTTTTAGATACTCTGACAGAGTGTCAAAGGCACTCCAAATGTGATTAATGGCAATGGGGGATCATACCAAAGGTTAATGCTTTTTCAGCTGTTTTCTACCATTCTTAAACTAGAGATTTGCATGCATACTGGCCACCTATTTCACCTACTCATGCAGGGCAGTTTTCATATGGCAGATGAAGATTGCACTGGAGTTCTGGTAGGCAAATGTAATAGACATGTGCAGGGTAACTGAAAGTTTATTAGTCCATCTTCATGCTGTTATCTAACCAAAATCCATCGAGTTGGATGTCCCAGGTCTCAGTACAAACCTCATGATTTATGTATGCCAAAAGCTGCTCTCAAATACATTCATCCTTTTACCATCTCCCATGAGCATCAAAACGTCCAGTACGTCTAACAGGATACCATGTGTTTATTTTCCATGTTGCTCACAAGGAAAAGCTGCTTTAGCAAACCCACATGGGGTGGCAAGCAGTGTTAAGGGACAGAAGTTTCCCATTCATTATCCCATTCCATCTCTTTCCTTTGGCAGAAGCAGGTAAGACGTGATTCTTCTACCAATTTCATTGACATGAAAATAACCACTCTTAGAATCAGGGCTAATGAGCTAGAAATGTACAAGAACAAAAAAATTGCTCAACACCTTCAAGTGTGGACACTGAAATGCAGCTATTTGACATGCTGAGCTACAACAATGGCACATGATTTATTGATTAGTTGCCATTGCATGATGGAAGCTTAGCTAGTCATTTAAAATACACATATTATCTTGGAAATCTTCCTTTGAATAAAAAGGTAAAATACAGCCTCTGTGCTAGTAGTCAATATTTGAATTTTCCTTCTTAACAGAATTGTCATTGATGAATTCTGAAAGGTCCAAATATTTTAAAATGACAAAAAACAACAGCTTATTTGATGCTGTTGTACCATCTTAAACTCCTACTATTTAAGCTGCATTCTAAATTATTGTAGTTCAGACATGCTTTAACAGTATAAGCATAAAATTTCTGCAATATATATTTGGAAAATAGTAATCATGCAGTGTCTGAAGTTATGTAAAAAGATGCATTACTTCCAGCACAGAAGAGGTAAATCTGATTTTCCACTTTTGAATAGAACACTGTAATAACAAATTCTTATTTGTAATTGTCTTCCCATAGCCTACATCTCCATAATAAATGAGTTAAAGTATTAGTAGATAATGATATTATTTTTTTTTCTATAATACAGATATATTTATAAAAGCATGCATGGCAGTTAGCTGATCCCAATGGTCAATTCTTCAACCAGTTGAAGAATTTACCAATACCACCAACTGTAAGCGTATTGGCTGTGGTTAAAATGAATGGCAGAGCAATGGCTTCAGTGTTTTTCCTAGGCAGCTTCCTTAATCAAATTTGGACATGCTGGTTTGTCTGGTTTATACTTATAAATACTGGTGTGTTTGTGTATATGTGTTTGTGAGGAGCTTATTTAAACAACAAAAAAAAAAAAAAGAAGGGAAAAAAAGGGCAGGGCTAGATATTTGTTGTCAATATTTTATATTAATTTCTATTTTATCTACATTTTAAAACATCACTAAACTTTCTGATGAAAATTTTTGTAAATTTTTGTTCTTGCAATTTTTAAATTAAATTCCTGAAAAAATCTAAGATAGCTTTAAAAAAACCAAGCATTGCCTATATGAACCTCTTCAGTAACCAAGGCTCTCTTAACCAGGCTCACACAAAACCAGATAAAACCAGGGCAATGTCAGGACATCAAGTCTTGACTTCAGGGGCTGCTACTTGTAATAGTTATGCATATGTATATAGGTATTGCACACATCCATATAAGGTTTTCTGTGAATTCCACATGGAAATTTTACCCAGAGACTGCTGGGGTTTTTTTTATCTCATACCTTTGTGCAGAATTTATATCTGTAAAAAGTATACGCAAAACTAAACATATGGAAAATTCTGACTGGGTAGTATTTTGCACAGGGGTAAACAAATGCATCAAGTGAGGGTTGGTTAGGAAATACCAAAACCCACTTTCTCTGTGTGGATCAAATCTTTTCCAGTACCAATGGAAAAAAATGAAGGGAATTGTACAGTTAATCTTAGGTTATTTCCCCCTAAACATTTTTTTTTTTTCTGGATTGTTGGAAAACAGACACTGAGAAATCCATCAAACAAAGAACAACCCCAGATGTTTACAAATTGATCTGCCATGTGAGCTCGGTGCAAAGGGCATGAAAATCAGGATGCGTACAGTGACATTTCACAAATTTAATAATAACACTTCAGATTTATCTGGCACTTTTTATACAGAAAAAGTAGATCCCAGGGTGATGTATGGACTGTAAAAATATAAATATGTATATTTGGATCATTTCAGTCACCAGCAGAGGATGATGCAGTGCCCTTCGAGACATCAAATGGAGAGTAAAAAATCCTTATAGATGCTTTGTTTATATCTTTGCCATGAGACTAAACCCATTCAGGTAGTATCCTACTTGTGCTTTTTGCTTTCCCATTATTAACAAAAATTTGTTATGAAGGATGGTGGTAGCAGGAGTGCTAGGGCAGGCTGAATCTCAGTGGTTGTCCAGTACAGATGATGAATTGCTGCTTAATTAAGAATATTTTTTTCCCTTTCTTCCCCCTCCCCACCCTTCAGAAGAGAGTTAAGACATGGGACATCCCCAAGCAGGATGTAAGGAGGTTGATCCGACATGTGGGCACGCAGACAATCAAAACTGTCTGCACACAGAAAGTGCAATTTTCAAAGCTTTGTAAAGGATTCGATGTTCTTTTTTAGCTGTTTTGGTTGCTCACAGGTTATCTCCATGACCATGGGGCAACAACCTTCCTTCCTAAAGACCGATAATCAATCATATGACTGTTTATCCGCCCATCAGCCCCTCATAAAAATGTCAGAACACATTGGCTAGTTGCAAACAAATGAATAAAAGAGGTAGAAACCTCAAAGATAATTAAGTTCCTAGGGATTTGCGAGCATCAGCGAGACTAGAGACTCAAATTAGTTTTCCAGCAGAGAGAGATGAAGGAGGAGCGCGGCTGCGGCGGGCTGTGCTCGGCGGCGTCCCGCGGCCCCGGCAGCCGCGCTGTGCGGGCAGCGCGCGGCGCTCCGCACCTGCGGCAGCGCCGCCTCTCGCCGCCGCAAGAGATGTCACATCGCGCATGGAACAGAAACGGGACACGGGGTTATCGCCACGAGTGAGTCAGAGGCGAAACCACGGGAAACCTGGCTTCATTAGTTCTGCTGGTCGTGGAACAAGGTGGTTTTAATAATAACAGCTGAAAACTCGGCTCTTTTCTACAGGCCTGGGAGGTCTCAGCGGTAGGAACGATACTGTATGGCTGCGTCTTGGACAAAATTCAGAACCACGGCACAGGGAAGAGAAGCAGGCAGGGAAGAGGCACAGGTGTCACCTTCAGTGTAAAAGAAAATAACGTGCAGAAAAAAAATAACAGGAAGAGAAAAATTTCAGGAGGATACACATAACAACAAATGGGTGATAACAAAGTAAGGAGAGAAAGACGGAATGCAGAGGGAGGAAATAAAGAGAAATTGAAATCTGGACTAGAGTTCTATTCACACACAGTCCTGTCATCTGTGTCCTGATGCTGGAGAGGGAGGGAACAAAGCTTTCTGCCCTGAGCCACACCCTGTGCATGTGCATGACTGCAGTGAAGATTCCCAGGAGTCTGGGAAGCTGTTAATCATTCAGTCCTTTACTTGTTGCTCTTTTCTAAGCATCGCTGTATTTAGGGTTTGCTGTGACCTCTTTTCTTATTTTTCTTTTTTGGTGGATGATGATAAGGAAGGGAATTAATCCTTCAGTCACAAATAGCAGCTGTTTATCTGGGTTCACTGGAGAATATCTCCCTGTATCACTTCTCCATGGGTCAGAAGGATGTTGTGCTGGTTACAAGACAAGGAAGTGCAGAAGACCATCTTGTGAACACTTTTCATCTTTGCAAGTAGGCCAAGTGCCGAACTCAGCATGGAATTCAGTAACCAGAGTGCTGTGGTGCACATTTGTGTCCCAGCTGGCAGAAGCATGCGCCAATATGCCATGCTGCTGCTTTAGCATATCCACATGTGCCTGGCAAAGCAGCAACTTATGGAGGCTTAGCAGAGAAGATGGCTATCCTGGGGTGGGATGCGGTGTGACCACCTCAAGATCCAGATCAGCTTCATAATCCCTGTGACACTTGGCAAGGTCAAGTGCACAGCAAGGGATTGTTACAGATTGGTTGAGGATTCAGCACAGCTTCACTTCACCAGCTCTTCTTTCACATTAAATTGTTGCCGTTGCTCTGGTTCTGTATATGTCCATAGGGAGGCTTCTTAAAAAAAAAAAAAATTGTCATGAGGCCAGAGCAACAGGAGCAGAACAGGAGCTGGAGGAAACTATTCCAGCCAGAGGGAGCTGCATTATGAGATGGGAGAGGGGCAAGGCTTGTATTTAACCTGGGTACAGCTGCCTTGATATAGCAAAAGTGTGGCAAGTACAGTCCTGGTCAGTGGTTATCAGATGGAGCAGATGTGAGCTTTTCCCCAGAGCAGGGAGAGCAGATCATTAGGTTTGGAGCAGGCACGGTAGGGGTATGAGTGACAGAGACCCCAGCAAAAGGCCTGGGACAGAGTGTGATGGAAGACAGAGATTCACAGCCCAGGGCACAGAGAGCTGCCAGGCTGTAATTCCAGGGCATTCTGCCAAAACTTAGGGTACAACCTGGCCAGAAGCCCAGATGTTGAGAAAGCAGCCTGGAAAGTCAGGTGTTACCAAGCCCATTAGCAGCCTGTGAGTCTCTCCTTACTGGATTCCTCACAAAGATTGCAGGACGTGACTAACCTAATTTTCCTAGGAAAGTCCCATTTCTCTCTTCAGATTCCCCTTCTCTCCTCCAGTAAGTGAAAAGGTACAGAAGGGGAATCCAGGCCTTCAAAAACACTAGAGCTATGCCAGAGTTGTTCTTTCTTATCTTGCAGTGACTCAGCCCAGTCAGGTGAAGAGGAGGAAGGAAGCCAATAAACAAGGACAAGGGCCTTCTGGTGGAGGTTAGCACAAAAGCTGGGCCAGAGTGGCAAAATCCAGCCAGCACAGTCTGCCTCTCCTGTGCAATCCAAAAGGGAAAACCCCACAAAACACTAATGTTTGAATGGTCCTAACCCACTGCTAAGTCTGTGGTGGCACTTTGCACAGCCAGGGTCTGAAAGCCACTTTTAACATGTTTTCCAAAAGTATAACTTATTCTTGCCCATGTTTTTGGAGTTGATTTTTAATTATTTGGTATTTTTGCTGTTTTGAGATGTAAAGGCAACTTTTCAGCAACTTCCAGTTTGGAAGCATGGCATTTGGACCAGCTTCCTCCTGCTGTTTTAGTAGGGAGCACAGCACACACAGCATTTAATGAAGCTGCACTCACAGTGCCAAGAGCAGTTAATTACTCCTTGAAACATTGCTGGTCCACATCCACATGGAAAGTTACAAAGTCTAAACAACCTGACCAAAGCTTACCTGAACCACTCTTCTAGGACATCCCTCCTCTTTATAGATTATCCCTGTATTAGCTATAGCTGAGAAAAATTTAACGTCCGAACGTGGAGATGGTGGTACTATAGCAAGGCGATGGATGCTGTGTTCACAACAGGTGGGAAGTGGGCTCTGCAAGAACTTGATCTGCTTCTGGGGGAAGGCAAGAAAAATTTGCGCACAGGCTTTTTACTAGAGTGCTCGAGCAGAGAAAGAACCTGCAGGAATTGTGATTGCAGAGAATTTACCTAACAGGAATAAACCCTAGAGTACTTCAAGTTCAGTAAAAGTGATGCCAGTGATGTATTCTGGGCCCCTCAACGACAAGGGTGTACAAGAAGAGAGGCAGCCTCTGGGTGCTCAGAGACTCTGCTCAGGGGATAAGGGGCGGGAATTACACTGTTCCTTCATGTTCAGGAGCTTCCCCAGAACACCACCGGGATACGACAGGTACCCCAAGGCCGTAGGGTACAGATCGGCAGGCAGACCCTTTCCCAGCGGTCCCGCCGCCCCGCTGGAGAGCGCCGCGGAGGCCGAGCGCCGACCCCGGCCACGGGCAGAGGCTGCCCAGAGCCAGTTCCCGGCAGTTCCCGCCGCTCCCCGCTGTCCACCCCAAGGGCCCACGGGCGGCTGGGGCTCGGCGCCCCCAGCGCTGGAGCTGCCGCCCCCG
>NC_031773.1:18875431-19090408 GCF_001522545.3 Parus major | reverse complement strand
CCCCCGGTTCTCCGGGAGCGCTCGGCCCCACGGGCGGCCCCGCTCCGCCGAGCCGGCTCTTCTGGCTGGCGGGCAGAACAAAGCGGAGACAGGGAAAGGAAAACGGAGAGAAAGTACGGCTCCTGCCGCCTCCCAGCCCTCTGCCTGGATCCCCCCGCATGAGACAGCGCTGCAAGCGGATCCTGACCGGGGGCAGGGGGTGGAGAGAGGAGGAGGAGGCGGACGGACAGAGGGAGGGAGGGAGAAAGGGAGGGAGGGAAGGAGGGACGAACGGGAGCCTCTCTCCTTCCCTGGGCTGTTTTTTCAGTTTCCTGTCTCGCATTGTGCTCACAGCGGATATGTGCTGCGCCTACAGGTGTGTCCCCTCCTCGCAGCTTTTCCCCGGCTCCCAAGCGTAGGCTCTGGCTGTCGGGGGGCGGCGGCGGATCGTGACCGCCATGTGATGATTATTTCTCTTGGGGCGGTTTCTCTCTCCTCTCGCTCTCTGCCTCCCCCTCCCTCGCTCCCCGCCGCTCTCGTCCTTCCTCTCGGAGGTGGCCGCAGCCGCTGCCGCCTTCGCGCTGACTCCGGCTGCGGTGGCGGCGGCGGCGGGGCCCGCCGGGAGCATGGGCGGCCGCCGGGGGCTGCCGTAGCGCCTCTGTCCAGCCCACCGCCACCCACCCCGGGCTGCCGGGGCCGCCGCTCCCGCTCGGGCAACTCGGACGGTCCGTGCCCGCGGGCTCCCTCCCGCCGGCGCCTGCACCTGTTGAAGGTAACGCAGCCCCAGCCCTGCCGCCGCGCGCCGCGGGATGGGGCGCGGAGGGGAGGGGGGACGGCGGATTCCACGGAGACTTCCCCCTGTCTCCCCCAGCTCGGGAGCTGCTGAGTTGTGGGTAGAGCAGCTTTTCTCCTCCTCGGCTGCGGGGCCAGGGCCGGGGGTAGGCGGCGATGGCCGGGTCGGAGGGGGCTTTCTACCGCCCTGCCCGTGACCAGATGGTTTTGGTTAAGGGGCTCCCGGGCGGCGGCTCTGGACTCGGAGCGCCTTTCTCAGCCGCCGTGCAGGGCGGGGAGGTGGGGGAGGCGCGGGGATCGGCTCCTCCCGACCGGCAGCCGGGGAGCGCCGGTGTCCGGCGAGCTCCCTCCGCCCCGCTCGATGGAGGCTGGCTGCTCTTCCTGGGAGTTTCGCAACCCCGAAGCGGCCGGGGTCAGCAGCCCCGGTGTCGCGGCTGACACTGGCCCGGCGCCCACCCCGCGCTCCGCCTGCGCACCGCCGACTCGGGAACTCGTTTGGGATTTTCCTGCAAGCGTGTTCTGTCTCTTTCCAGAGGCAGCTTTAAACTTTCTTTCCAAACTGTTAATTAGATACACTGTACTTTGCTCATGTTCCGTGCAGACGAATGGGAGTGCGAGACTGGAAAGAAAGGCTTGTGACTCAAGGCATAGTTATTTGGGAGGTGCAGAACATCTTTGCGTGCCGCGTTCAGATGGGCTGTACCTGTAATCTGTGACTTTGCCATCTCCGAGACTTCGTCGGTCTTGGTGACACCGGGAGGCAGAAGGATCCTTAACAGTTTGGGTCCTTTTGGGGTTAACCAGACACTCGATTGAATATACAAAGGAGGAAGTGCAAGTTTATCGCCTCTCTGAAATCGGATGGAAAATAGCATTGCTTTTGTCCACGAGTTACAATGCTATGGTCCTGCCCCTATGGCTGAGCCCCTCATCAAATGATAACTTGCTCGTGAGGGAACTTACGCTTTTGTAACCAGGGCTGTTACCTTGAATGTGATGATGAGCTTATTGAACACCAGAGGGAACTCTGAATAGGTAATTCATTCAGGGGAGATATATGCTTATTTTACTGTTTATGTTCTCATTACAATGGAATCTAGGAGGAAGCAAAAGTTGGTAAGTAATAGGCTGCTGGTATGTACCTAGGATTGACTTCAGCTTTCTTTACAGTTGTTTTCAGAAGACGTCAACTCTAAATTTGGGCTGGAAAAAGAATTTTTTTTTTTTCTTTTTTTCTTCTTTTTTTTTTCCTCCCCCAAAGCTTGAAACATGCAACTGGTCTTGCAGGAGCAGGGTTGTGTACCATGTTATAGGCAAATCAGTTGGAAGACCTGTTTGCTATTTGCCAGGGAGTGAGATTATACATGCATGTTGGGCTGATGCTTAATGCCCTGCCTGCCTCTCAAGTTGGGAGACAGATCCAGCACACTTGGGTACGGGGGCTGCTGCCTACAATGGATATACCGGAATAGAACATGGTTCCAGCCAAAACAAAAGGGAAGGAGGAAGGAAGTCTACTTCCAAGCCTAGCATGGTTTGTCCTCCTTACCTAGAATACTTGTGGATCTAAAGCCTAGTCTGATTGCCTGTGAAGTAGAAAATAGTCTTTCTTTAAATATATGACTTAAACAAATACAGAAACTGAATGGTGTCAGTGTTTGGGAAAAGAATTTGAATGGTGGCTTCTGGTACCAAAAGCTGTTTAAGTCATCTGAGATTATTGTAAGAAGTTAGGGTCAACCCATCAAAATGTGATACTGTATTTTATAGTAACCCGAACCCCCAAAATGTGCAATGAGCTTTGGATGCTCATGATAGTCTGTTGCAACAGTGTTGATAACCAGGCTTCTTTGATACTCCTGGATTGTCATGGCATGGGAAGGATAGCACAGTAAATAAATACACTTGCGACTCTGACTTATGCTCCAGAAGCTGATGTATTCACCTGTTCATCCTGTCCCTTTGCCAGAGGTTACTCTGCCATTCAGGGTTATTTCCTATTGGACTTTGAATCTGGCAAAGTTTACAGACAGACAGATGAATGTAAACTGTATTTTTTTGCTCTTTGTATTAGTGTGTGATGTTGTGAAGTGTGATAGCATGAATCTCCTGTATATCTCTCTGTTGTGACAGAGGGACAGAGCAAACAGTTTGGGTCAGCTGAATTGAGCTGCAGTTGTGAACCATAGTCCATAAGCATCTAAATTCTTCTGAAATGGCAGATTTCACTGGTGAGTCCAGTGAACTACCTTGGATCAGAACTTGATGGGCAGTGGTAGCAGGGAGACAGCTCTGCACAAGGGGAGGCTGTGTGACCTTCTTGGTAGGTTGGTCAGCAGCACAAAAGGTTCTGGACTTCAGAAGGATGTAGTAGATAGTGTGTTTAAACAGCCCTCTCTTCCTCTCCTCCTTCATCCATTCTAGGAATCAGAAAGTGATCCAAGTTTTTTTTGTTCTTTTATCTAAGTCTTGCTTTGTTCATCTGACTTGAAGACTTGTTCTGTAAAATATCCTCACTAAGGGCACAGCATTACTCTGCCTGAATTTTCTACAGATGATGTTGGAAGTTGGCTAAAGGCTTTGTATAGCTTTACAAAACTGGGAGTTGTTTGCCTTGCATGCAGAAGATCACTAAGGACAAATTACATTTTGAAGGGAGACCTCTTCATGAATGCCTATTGAGAATGAAAAAGTCCCACTTAATTGTTGCAAAGGGATTGGATTCTGGCTCAGTTTTGAGAAAAAGACTTGCACATTTGTTTATTTTTATGAAGATGTAATACCAAGTGTTTGTATTTTTGTAACGGCTATAATTTTAAATTTTTTTAATTATTTATTGTATGAAGCACTGAATGAAGATATTTGTTACACTTGTGTCACATTCAGAATATTGAATTACAATTGTAAAATTAAGGTAACAAGCTTAAATTGGGGTTTGCAACTTTAAGCTCTTGCCAGCAAGCAGTTAATGGCAACATTAACTGCTAGAAAAGTAATTGCTACCGTTCTTTTACTGTCATTTTGTTCTCACTCTCCTCCAGTCAGCCTGTTCCGCAGAGATATCATGAATATTCACCGAAATAGCTTGGCATTGTCACTTATGCAATTTCTCATCAGATCCAATGTGTTGATGAGCTAATGTGCACTTGATTAAATGTACTTGATTTATGCAAACAAAAACTCTAGGTCCTTCTTGAAGTAAAGTTAGCACCTGCACAGCTATTAGTGAGATGAGAGTCTAAATAATTATGATGAAATTAAGTAAACAAACAACCTCAGTGTGGTATTCCTCCTACTTCTTCACTTTTACCTTTTTGTTCAACTCAGTAGTGGATATTTATTTTGGCTTTTCTTGCAGGTTTTCTTATGCACCATAGGAAATTGTAAAGCTCAGCTTATAGTGGAGGGTCTATTTAAATGGCTAATACTAGGGGGAGAAAGAATTCAAACAAACAAGAAAAAGGGTATTATTAGCTGTAGTAAGGCCAGGGGGTAGCTAGGATTAGTGGAGTATTACTTAAAGTGTTTTGTTTAAGTATGAGTCTAACTTGGATTTGACATTGGGCAGTTAATCCTCGTTGAAAATAAAATAAAATAAAATTACATAGCCTGAGTAAGTGATTGAGAGAGTGTCTGTTGCAACAAAAAAACAGTATTTGTATAGTAAGTGGTTTAGCCTCTTACTTTTCAATTGATCAATCATGTAGAAATAAGGAGTTGAAAATAGACATTTTATTTAACCATCAGTGGCTTAATAGTACAAAAAGCTTTCTAACTGTCTATAAAACTGCTCAAATCTGGCTACCAAAAGAGGCCATGGAGTCCTTGCCCCAGGAGGCAGCAGAGGATGGATGGATGGATGGATGGATGGATGGATGGATGGATGGATGGATGGATGGATGGAGGAGGGAAAGGACACATACTTACCCAAATCCTGGAGCAACCAGAGAGACTGGAAAGCTGTCCAGGGGATCTTGTGGACCTGGTGCTTACTTTCTTTAAGCAGATAGTAATTTAGTTATCTGTTGAAATCAAGTATTTCTGTTTCTGTCTCTGCAGTTGAATCTCTGGAAAGATATAACTTTTGGATCTCTTGGAGTTTCCATCTCAGGTGGTTGAGGGAAGACTTACTTGTTGTTGTAATGTCTAAAAGTGTTTGTGCTTAATAAATGTTATTAAAAGTTAAGAAAAAAATCTCAGCATCAACGTGATGGTCAGCCCCCACTCTGCTCAGCCTGACGCCACCATAATACAGGGCAGAGTTTGCCCCCAGGAATGTGTCAGCAGAGCTGTGGTCACCAGCCACGTGCTTGTTGGGACGCTTGGTTTCTCTTTGGAATTCAGCTTCTGGGAGCTGGCGCCAGCACGGATTGATGATTAGCACCATGCTGAGTTCCCCAGACTCATCAGCCTCAGTACTCATCAGGGGACAGAGTCCACCTGGCACCTTCTGAAGCACTTCCGACCTTGCTCCACCTTTGTAGTTAGCTTCCAAGTTTCTGTCTTGTAGCTTCACTTTCGACATGCCCCTGGTCAAAAAGCTTTGCGATCCTGGGAACAAGTGAATTTAGTTGTTTTGATTTATTCAATCAAATTGTGTCTTCAAGAAGTTAGTTATCCAATTAAAACCTTAATCCTAGTATTCTACTTGTTTTCTTTTTAATTGGCATCACTAGTTTAAGGCCAAGTAAACAAGTAAAAAGTGAAGGCAATCAGTCTTCCTGACTTAACTCTGGGCATAGCAAGAGCATAGCTCAGATCCTCCTGGGAGCTATGTGAAAGCATACTGAAAAGAAAGAGGTGGTTTATGACTGACAAAAGGGCTTCAGCACAGGCAAACTGTGCCTGACAAATGTGATGGCCTTCTATGACCTGGGTTACAGTGTTGGTGAATAAAGGAAAAGCAACCAATGTCATCTGCCTGGAGTTGTGCAAAGAGTTTGACATTGTCCCACATGGTATAGTTGTCTAAACTGGAGAGACATGGATTTGACAGATGGACTGCTCAGCAGGTTAAGAATTGGCTGGATGGTTGTACTCAAAGAGTTGCAGTGAATGGCATCATGTCCAAGTGGAAACCAGTGCTGCTCCTCAGGGATCAGTATTAAAACCAGCAATTTTTAACATCTTTGTCAGTGACATGGATATAGGATTGAGTGCACCCTCAGCAAGTTTGCCAGTGACACTCTGGAAGGAAGCAACGCCATCCTGGGGAACCTGGACAGGCTTGAGAGGTGGGCCTGTGCAAACCTCATGGAGTTCAGCAAGGCCAAGTGCAGGGTCCTGCACCTGGGTTGGGGAAATCCCAAAGACAAGTACAGGCTGGTAGAGAATGAATTGAGAGCAGCCCTGAGGAGGAGGTTTGGGGGCTGTTGGTTAGCAACAAAGTCGACATGACCCAGCAATGAATGCTTGCAGCCCAGATGTATTCTGGGCTGCATCAAAGAAGCCTGGCCAGTGCGTTGACAGCAACATAAGAAGGTTGTGGCACTGTTGGTGTAGTCCAGAGGACGGCCATGAAGATGATGAGTGGTCTGAAGGACCTCTCCTGTGAAGACAGGCTGAGAGGGTTTGAGGGGTGTTCTGCCCAGAAAAGAGAGGGCTTTGGGATGATGTAACTGTCTTTCCAATACCTGAAGGGAACTTACAGGAAAGATAGGGCAAGGCTATTTACAAAAGCATGAAGTGACAGGACAAGGAAGGATGGGTTCAAACTGAAAGAGTGTAGGTTAGATTAGCTATTAGGAAAAAATTCTTTAGTGTGAAGGCTGTGAGTCACTGGTTGCCCAGGGAAGCTGGGAAGTGAGTGCCCCATCCCTGGGCATATTCAAGGCCAGGCTGCATGGGGCTTTGATCAGTCTAGCCTACTGGAAGGTATCCAGCGGTGTTGCAATGAGAAGACCTTTGAGGTCCCTTCCAACCCAAACTATTCTATGATTTACATAATTTGCAGTGAATGGCTTTGGTATTATTTGACAATCACAGTTATCTTAATGTTGCAGATGTCATTCTTTCTGTCTGTTTTTTAAAAGCCTTCTCAATCCTACAATAATCCAGGAAGCTGTAGAAAAGCTCTGCCCCTAAGATGTCCTAATTCTGTGCTGGACCTTCAAGTAGACCCATCAGAACCACTCTTCCAGATTAGGTACATGGAAACTGCCTGTGGACAACATGATTTTAAATAAAAATCCATGAGATGTTTAGCACTTAAACTGAATTGTTCCAGAACTTACTTTTTTATAATAAGGTATGTTCATTCTAATTGCTGAACAGACCTGACTAGCGTATTTCTGGTTAAACTGGATTAGGTCTGCATGTTGAATTGGATTGAAGAAAGCTCTCATAAACCTGACGCTAATCTTGCTGTATCTAGAGGAATTGTTAATGTAATCTGTGTCTCGGGGAAGGGATGCAGAAAGCTTAATGTTCTGTCGGTACCTACTGACTGTTTTAAATATGTAAAAATTTGAGGAGTGAACTCCTCACATCTTTTTCTCCAGGGCTCTTGTTTATCTTCCAGATAGTTTAAGAAGAGATAGTATCTCTTTCTGACGTCTAAGAGTTGTATATAAAGAAGATCTAGCTCATTCATTCCTATTGGCATCACTGTTTGTTTAGAATTTATGAAGGACCAGTTTTTTAACCAATGTTTGCCCTGTAGGAAAGTTGTTATTGGTCAAATGTATTCAACCACAGGGAGAATGCAGAGGGCAGAAAATATAAACCATATTGATCTGGTTAAAAGAGTGCAATGGAAATACATGGTGAAGTTTACCATCCTGAATTAGGACAAGTTAGGAATCTTTTGCTGGGGTTTAAACTAGGCCTGAAAAGCAAATAGAAGTTTATTCTTTCCTGAAGATACGTGACACTTGGAATGATTGATAGTAGAAGGCTATGATTTCCTTCAGCTTGTATTAGTTACTTAGTTTCTCATTAATGGATCTGATTATGCTCATTGCAGCTGGAAGTCCAAAATATGCTACATCTCTCTTAAATATAACAGTATATATAACAGTAATTTGGCCTTTCTTAGTGTGTTGTCACAGTGTGTGTTGAACTTAACATGCTATCTTCATTTAACCAGTATGAGACAAATTGGTATAAACTTAATGTTTAGCCTGTTGAATTGTAGGGCAATAAAAGCAGTAGTTTTGACTTCTATTTCCAGTCTTGTGTGATTAAGTAGTTTAAAAGCTGTGAAATTTTTTTCTGTGCAGTTTTGACATGCATCATCAGCAACTGGAACTTCTCCCTCATGAACTGAGTAACACCTCATGTGCACATGTCCTATATGGGTAGAAGTTATAAACCTAAAAAAAACCTGAAGTGGGTGACTTTGAGGACTTTTTTCCCCCCACGTATGTCAAATGGCAATGGTTTTGTCTGGAAGGCTTTTACACAGGCAGAAGATGTCTTTGCAAGCACTTTAAGAAATTTTTCAAGAATCAGTAACTCTGCAACCACAAAGCTGGTTTCATGGCTCGGATTATGCATGTGCTGTGTGGTCCAGGTGTTGTCACCTCCTGCCTACCCAAGCTGTCGAGATGAAAAACCAAAAGACTTCATTTGCCTTGGCAATCCGGAGTCCTAAGTGGTGGTATGAGTTTATGTATTAGTAGGTTGGATAAAACTCGAGAGAGGTGATGTCTCTGTTTATTAACAGATGGCTTCTTGGTTTGACATTTAACTGGGGGAAGATCTGCAAGCATTTCACAGTCCATTGTGCATTTAATTTGTTGTTCAGTAACATCAATGAAAATGCAGGGCAATATCCTTGTGGGTTTTTTTATTAAATTATTTGATTGAGGGGTTTCTCTTTGGTTTTGGGGTTTGTTTGGGTTTTTTTGAGATTGTTATCTAGAGTTTAGGGTCAGCAGAGCTGTCAAGTCCCACAGTTGTTTGAACATCTCACTTGGCTCTTGCTCATGGGCCAAAGAAATTGTGGGACTAAAGCATATCTTACCTTGAAAATTCTGTGGGAAAATAATCCATCTTTATAAGAATGTTGTTCTTATTTGGTTTTGCCTTTTCAGAATTTCATCTTGGTTCTAACAAGAGCCTTCTATGCTTTTGAATTGCATCTGTTCATCCCTTTTAAGTTTTCTTGTGGCTGTATTAAAGGCTTTTTGTTGCTGATAATTTTTTTTTTCCCCTTAAAGATGATCAAGTAAGCTGTCAGATGTCTGGGTGGCTTATCAGAAGGACTGAATCTTTAAATCTGATTGTACATGATGCTTTTTAACATAACACCTCCCCACCCCCCAGATGCTAATTGCTTTTGTTCCTCTACTTTGCATATTCGATAATTTTCAACATCTCTTTTTGAGCATCAGCCATGGAACTGGGCACAGTATTTCAGTGTCACTCTTTAGGGCATGCTTCATGCTACCCCAGTCATTATTTCCATTCACTCTCATATCTTTGAACCCAGGAGCCATAGTAGCCCTTCTAATAACAGCAGAAGCTCTGAATGTGATGCTTAGCTGTGAGGCTGTGTTGACCTCATCTCTTTTGCTTTCCTTGATTCAGAGGTCACAGTCCTTTGATCTGCAAACCTTACCTCTCCCTTGTTAATGAATATATAAATCTGCATTCAGACATGTTAAGATTGTTTTGGTTGGAATGAGCACAGTTTGACAAGTGTAATTGTGTTAATTCTGTGATTTGCCTTCTGGTTTTGTTTCACATGTACCTTAACCATGTAATCTCTTAATTTTGCCATAAAGGATTTGCTTATTTCCAGGTAGCTAATAAAACACTTAGGTAATGTAGAGCATAATTCCAGTAATTTTGAACTGCAAAAGAAGCATTTCAGTTGCGTTGTGATATTACTAATGACAACTTTTCTGAGATCTTAACTAATTTTACATATTTGTCCTATATGTTTTGATGCCCAATGATTTGATATCTGTTGCTTATGTCACATCTTTAAGCCTTCAGTTGCCGAAAAAGTCTTCAGTGTGATGCAAAACCAATACATTTCACCATCCTTACTCTTACCCCTTTTGAATTTATAAAGATGAAATTGAGGAACTTTCTGCAATGTCTTGAGATGCCCATAGACCCCCTGAGCAAGCTTTTTATGTTTGATTGTGGATATTGCCTAGTCTCTTGTCTTATGTGTTCTCTGAAGCTTCTGTTCTGTGTCTCTTCCAGCAGGAGCAAGTACACATCAAAAGGCATTTCATCCCGGACACTATTTGCACAGGAGCCTGAGCCCCAAGAAGTCCCTTTCACTAGCAAAACTTCTGCTGCTCAGGTGGGCTAAGAACTCATTTGGACTGAGGGTTTTGTTTTAACCTCCATTTCTTCTTCCCAAGTGTTGTGCTGCTTGTTTGAGAAGGAGGAGTTTCTTGTGTAGATCACTGCAGTGCAGTTGGCTTGGTGCTCTGAGATGAGAGACATCTGCCTGGGATATATGTGCTTTAGGGTTTAGGTAGAAATGTTACGGCCTCAAATTTATTGTAATAATCAGGCATGAAAATGTATTTACTTTCTAATTGTCCTGGATATTGTCTGATTTGATAGTGATTTTTATGCGTAGTTCTGTATCTCCTGGACCTGTAGTGTAAAAGGGCATTAAGCAACTTGTGGGCGTGAATCATCTCCAAGTTAGTTATCAAAACATAGTATCTCAATTGCTCAGAGTAACACTTTCTACTTCACTTTTGCAATGTTTTGCTTGTTGCCACTGTTCAAATTTAAATGCCTCTTTGCTTTTCCCAGTTGTTGTAATTAGTTATTCTCTTTTAATTTTGATCCTGATGCCTGTAAAATGAGTAAATGTAAACAGCATTCTTGAAACGAAACTCTTAATGTTATTTTCTCCTAGTGGTAATTTGAAGAGGCAGACTGTGTTTTCTGTTGTCTGTGGCTTAATTAATCTACTTGAATTATACTTGAACAGGAACTCTGATATCAGAAGAGGGTTTAGCAACCTTGGAAGTTAGGAGCTTATGAATGAGGCAGTGCTGAAGAGTTATTTTATGTTGTTACTTAGCTTGTTGGAAAAGGAAGATATTTTTAAACTCATGGACAGAAATGGCTACATACTTTTCCCTCCCTCTAGAGACTTTTCTGTTTTCTCAGACCTTTCATGTGTAATAACTTGGTGTGGATAGACAGGTCTCTGTCCCAAACTGAGATGCTCCAATACCATGCTAGTAATTCAGTGGCATCAGTCAGATGAAACTGGCATATTTCCTAGAATACCAGAAGTCTGGGCTGCTTTGTGTGTAGGTTTGGTGTCCGGACTGCCATCTATGCAATCCATTGTATGCAGTGGGGTGCTGTAGGGCTCTTGACTGGGGACTTCAGCATGGTGGTTTTGTTGCTGTCTTTAGCAAGTAATTTAATTTCTCTGTGATTTTGTGGTATGTTTTGTTTTGTTGGGGGGGGGGGTGTTTATTTTGCTGTTTTTGTGGGGGTTTTTTTTCATTGCTTCACTTTGGGGAATTTTGGGAAATCTGTAGATGAAAAGTACAATTTGGTGGTATTTTTGTCAAGTGTAAGTAGGTCAGTAGATGCTGCAGCATTCCTTCTTGACCAGAAAGGATGGGGACCTGCTAATTCTCTTAAGTTATCCCATGTTGCTTTCCCAAAAGACCCTATGCAAAAGCAAACCTTACATCCCCAGATTTCCTGGCTTGAACAAAGCCTCCTACAAAGCACTTTCACATCGTGCTCTCTGTATCCATGAGATGCCTTGGCAGGAGGGAGCATTTTTGTTCCAAGTGGGTTAGCAGCGGGCACAGACCATCATTCAGTGATATGAAATCTTCAGTGGCAGCTCTGCTGTAAGTAGTTCCTGCCATCACTGGCCAGTACCTGCTTAGTTGTGCTACCATGACTGTTTTGTGGAGTTGTGCTGTGGACTGGATAGGAGAGCTGATCTAGCATTAGACTGTATTATATGTAGTTGTTATACAGCTTTGAAAAAAAGTATTCAGAAGTTTCCCTTCATCTCTGCTGTGTTTCACAGCATGGCCATGCAAACACATGATAATTTGAAATGTTGCACTGAGAAGCTGGAAGGCAACCCCCACACCCCACCCCATATTAAAAAAAATAAAATAAGAAAAAGAAAAAAAGAAAAAAAATAAAAGGAGGATTCAAGACCTGCTTAAAGTAATTTTGTTGCCAAGTTCTTTGTGTTATCTTGCCCTGCCTGTGTCTGTAGCTCTCTTCCCTTCCTGCCGGTCCCATCCTGGGTGGCCCTATTAGTCAGAGAAGAAGAGGCTTTTGCAAACAGAGTTAGGGTGTTGAGTTTGTACTTTCAATAGCAGCCATGCTCCTGTGTAGCTGTTCTTTCATTTCAAATAGTATGAGGTGGTTTTAAACTAAATACAACCCTTTTACATAGATCTGGCTAGTATCCTTATTCTCTCTGGGTGCTCTAAATATCTTGTTCATATGCACTTCGTGAGGAAGCTTTTTTCGTGTTTGTTGGTTTTCTTTCTCAGCTGATGACCTCCACTGCACCACTAGCACTCTACTGAACCATTAACCATGCACAGATTCACTTCCTTTTCCCTCTTACCTCAGTTGAAAAGACTTTGCTCTTGAATCTTGTAAATGGGGTGATAATTTCAAAGCAAACAGCTTCCAGTCCTTTCTTGCCAACTTCTGCCCACAAGGTATGCAAAGTAAACAGAGCAGTTTGGAAATTAGTTATGTACTTTCCCTCCTAGTGCAAGGCATCCCAGGATGGTTCCTAGCCCTTTAAGTAATGAATAAAGGGAAAGATGGAGAACTGGCATGCCCGAATTGCATTTTAATGTATGGAGCCATTGCACAGATCATTCATATTTTACAAGCTTTAGGAAAACCTTGTAAAATGATAGGCTTTAAAAAAATCTCTACTATTCATATATTGAACATAAAAGTGGTTTATTGCTTGCAGCAGAGAAAGAAAAGCAAAATACATAGAACAGGCTAAAAGAAATACAGAGAATTTTCTTCACATATAAAAAAACAACTTTGAACCAGACTTTACCTAAGTACAAGGAAGATTCTTACCTCTGGTAGGCTTTTGGAGGGAGCTTAGAAAGATTTTCCAGTGCTACCATGATGTTTATAGGTTTGATTTGGAAACTGTCAGTCTGGATGCTGTAATGGTGGGTATGCAGCATTTACAGGGTACAATACCTTGAACAGGATATGAAGATGCCATTTTGCTGTATTTATTAAAAGGAGACAGGTCTCGGCAACTATTAAAAAATATGTCTTTGAAAGTTGACAAATAAATGGTTAATGCTTAGTATATTTAGCTCCATCCTAGGTATTGAATGTCTGTATTGAACATCCTAGGTATTGAGCTATCCTGTAGCTCAATTTTACTGATTGAGCTACAGGAAAATTTGTTAAATGTGAAAACTAGACTTAAGGTTATCAGCTGTGAGGCTTAGCTACAAGATGATGGTGAGGCTGTGAAGGGCAGAAAACATTATGTGATCTCTTCCAAATGAGATAGGGCAGGTCCCGAGAGTACAAGGCCTGCAGGAATTCAAATCAACAGTCAAGTTATAATCTGAGGCCATGAGCACAAACACAACTTCAATTTCATGCTCATGCATGTGGCAGCACAAGTAGGAAGCTGGAGCCCTCCTGATCCCAAAAGAAGATCATTTATTATCAATTTTACTCCCTTGACATGACTCAAAGGGCAGTATCATAATAATCCATAGTGGTACTCCTTCACACATTTCTATGCACTTGATAAAGGTAGCTCTATGCATGGAGTATGCTCTACTTCTTTTCAGAAACAGGATCTCTGTTTAAAAAAAAATATAAAATTGAATGTATTATATACAATATGTATAATAAATTTTACAGTTTCTATCAAAGGTTTTTTAAAGGAAAGTGTGCTCTATCTTATGGAAACCTTCCCTTCATGTTTACCAACTGAAGGTTATGAATTCGCTGAAGATGGGGTTTTTTAAATAGAAATCCTTGAGTTCCATAAACATTAACTCAAAACACCTGAAAGAATGTAACATATCTGTCTTCTGGAGTATTTCATTTGTACTTGTGCCAAAAGCAAAGCAGCAAACTTGGCTGCAAGGGCCTAGTTTGGCTGTACTTTTGGTGCCTAGAATATGTAATATTTTATTTTTTTAGTATAGATTTAATGCTAAGCTCTTATATTTACTGGAGGGAGAGGAAATATTGCAATTTGAGTAAATTTTTTTAAAGCCATTTATATATATATATTAGCCAAGTAAAGATGATGTGTTCCTGGAGTAATTTCTTTTTAAATAGCCATGCTTTAATGCAGCATGAACTCAAACATCCCAAACCACACTTTTTTTTTTTTTTTTTTTTGCTCTGTAGTTCAAATAAACCTTACCTTGGTTGACATATATTTTTATTTTCCTGAGTGAAATTATGAATATCCTCTTTACAAACCAAAAAGAGAGAAGGTGTTGAATTAGCTTCTGCTTAGTGTATCCTCTTTAAAGCAGACATTGCTTTATTAGATTTGTTTCAGCATCTGCTTTTTACCTGTGAATCCTTAATGAGGTTAAAACTGTCCAGGTAATACAATTACAAATGTGATGCAGATTGTACCAAAGCCAGAAGATTGTCAGCCCAGAAGCTTTGTGTATGAACTGCAAATCATCAGAGCAACCTTCTCTTCAGTACATTCCCATTCCCATTCTCTGCCCATCTCCTGGGAAAGAAAAGGCAGCAGTAGCCAATGGGAGAGACTGTACCTTCCTGGCCCTACTTGGTGCAAAGATCAACAAACCACACAGGAGTCCACATTTTTTTATTTTTTGTCATTGTGTGGCTGTTTAATGGCATTCCTCTTGCTTTGTGGGCAGACACAAGGCATTGTCTTATCTTCTTCTCTATCTCAGTTACAATAACCTTGCTTTTTCCTCAGACTGCATGTAAAGTATACTGGGGACAGTATAGTTTTCATCTTTTCATCTGGAGAAACCTGGCAACAGATTGCTGAGTGATGGGAAGGTTGACTAATGGGAGCAGTCCTTGCAGCAGCTTTGTATTTTTTGGCTGTTTGAAGAGGAGATAAAAAAACTTGGTGTCATCTAAGTTAGGTTTTATCTTTGTGGTGTACGGCTGCACATGTGAAAATTTGAGAATGCTGGAATATTTTTGTTGTTTCTAAGTTTAGCTATAAATTTCTATGGCTCACTTAAATCAGATGAATCTGTGTACTTCAAAATGAATAGAAGATTACATGAAAATCAGATTGCTTTCTTCAAGTACGCTGTTGGGAAACTCAAAACAGTCAGAGAAAGTGAATTAACTGAAGGTGTGGAGATGCAGTACATCAAACCTCAAGCTACCTGCAGGGCACTCTTGAGAGAGAAAGGGGTACTCTTGAGACAGAAATTGACTTTCTACTCTGTGAAGATGAAGGAAGCATCATGCTGACTCATCTTCCCACTTGGGAGTTGTTCTTCAATGGAGAGGTCTATCATTAGATCTTTTTTGGGAAATGAGGTGGCTGCCATTTTACAGGAGAGCAAGGTGAAAGATGGGTCTGTTACTTACTTGCCCAGGAGCAGAACTGCAGATTTATTCCCCAGGCCTGCATACCCAGGAGTAAAAATCATGTGTCCAAACAACTTTGTTCAGAGACCCTAGAGGGTCTCCTCTGCAGAGTGACCCTCAGGTGGTGTTTTGGATCTATTTTGTACATAAATTGTATAAATTCAACTAATGAGATCACACAGATGTTACACAGAGTGCATATTTATGCAATAAAATTGAACTGTGAATCTGCACTACTAGGTCCAGTTAAGTGAGGAATTACCACATCAGTCATGAGCAGAGACATGTGAAGAAGATCCTTTGCTACCATTCCTAGGGAATGCTGCAGATGCTTCACTGTTCCTGGAGTGCAAAATCATTCCTCCCTCCTAAAGAGCATCCAAATGCTTTTAATATTGACCTGGAGATTAAAAAAGCCCCAACAACTAAGTGCACAGCATTCTATTACTGTATTGAATAGCTATTAATATGGTTGCTGCTGGAGATGGGAAGAGAAGCGTGGTTGCCTATAGCTGCAAACATAATAGCTTCTAAAGTTTTAAAATGCTCCTTCTATCTCCTCACACATGCATGCTACCTGCCATCCTGTGTTTGTATTTTGTGTGCTGATTTGGGGAAAGATTTGATTTGACACTACAGCACAGCTTGAGGAACCAGCTGTACAGAATATTAATATCTGATCTTATTTCATTAATATCAATTTCAGGCCTGCATTCCAGAGAGGGTTAATATTAAGCTGGTTTTAATCACAGCAATATTTTCCAGATTCCTAGACAAAATGGACCAGCTGGTTTGAACTAAATTTTACAGTGCAGGAGACAAGAAACAGACTTCCTCACAGGAAGGGAATGTGGCAGTGTAAGTCCTGGAAGCATGGGGAGGTTTCAAGCTCTGGGCAGGATGTCTTGCTGTCACAGTGAGGTCTGGCAAGGGCAAGACTGAAAACCGGAGGGACACCTAGTCTTGGCTGTGTTCTCACCTTGGTTTTGGATGTTTCAGATGCCTGCTCACCTCAGGCTCTTTGTTCTGATCCCACCTCGGCTCTCTTTTTCACTTGTGTTTCTTTCATGGCAAGTGACAAACTTTCAGGAAAGCTGTATTTCTGGGCTGGCTTGTGGCTGTCCACTCCACTTCCTGCATCCCACCTAAAACAGAAGTGGTTGTGCAACCAGTTACTGGAAGTTGGAGAAAATATTGCAATGCCTGATCTCCTGTGAAATCACCAAATGAGGTCATTAGACATTAATTTTTCTTTTCTTTTATTTCTATTTTTTGTTTGTTTTTTTTTTTACAATTTAGATATGCAGCCTTGGAAGAAATGAATGAACCACAGCTTCATTTTTTCCTCCACTTTTTTCCACCATAAAATGGCATAATTAAATAGCAGCTATATTGTTTTACAAATGCTTCTATGCGTGAAATTAGTGTGCTTCCCAAAAAAGCCCTAAAACTGAAAGACTCGGCAGTGTTTGTTACAGTAAGTTAGGCCTGTGACATTCTATCCTCTGAGAAATATTCCTGCATAGAATCTAGTTATCCAGTTCATCAACATGCATAATTTCTTCCACTACTCCTAGCCTTGAGTCAAGATTGGATTTTGTGAAGATGTCTGCAGAGGAGTTTTATGTATGGAACTGTAAGAAAAGAAAAGGTTAAAAATTGTGGTTGCAGCAGCCGTGAAAAGCTATAGCATAAACGTTCACTGCTTTAAAATATGAAAAAAACGGTGTCTTTTAAATATCAAAGGGATTAGTATTAATCCAGCACTTGTGATTTTCTTAAATCATGTCATTTGCATAATAATACTCACCACCTGCTATATCTTCAAAGCGCTTTTCAGACATTAACTAATTGATCTTTGTAACACCCCTGTGATGTAAAGACCTGTTATTATCCCCAGTCTGCAGATGTGGAAACCACGACCCAGAGTAGTTGAAGGAACTTATTGGGCACAGGGCTGAGAGAGTGACATCGAGGGTGCCATGTCTCTATTGTTCTGTCTTCTAGCAGTTCCCACTTGCAGCACTTCCAGGGGCAACTACAATTTCTTCTTGCCTTTAGGGAAAAAGACAAAGGAACCAATTTATTTTTTTTGTGCCTTTGGAGGGATATTGTTGGGGGATGTTTGTTTGTTTTGATTTTGAGGGTGTTCTGCTAAATGGTTTTGCTTTTGTTTTTACTTGCCCTGTAGTCAAAGACAGATAAGGCTTCTTACAGATTCTCATTGTGTGTGTCCACCACAGAGAACAATGACAGCTTTTGCACACTTTTTTCTTTGTTCAGGACTCAAATGGTTTTCTTAAAAGTTCCATCAATAAGTTGCATCTCAATATGAGAAAGAAGAATGCAAAGAGCTTTACACTGAGGGGGCAGAGCACTGGAACAGGCTGCCCAGGGAGGCTGTGGAGTTTCCCTCTCAGGAGGCATTCGAAACCCACCTGGACATGTTCATGTGTAACCTGCTTCTGCTGGCCCTGCCTTGGCAGGGATTTGACTAGATGATCTCCAGAGGTCCCTTCCAACCCTAACTATTTTGTGATTCCTTTTAGTAGTTTTTTGGTCAAACTTGCTCCTGCTTGTCAGAGTAAGAAATTATTAAAATGAGAAGTGACAGGGTGAGTTGTTTATCATTATAAAATGTAAATACCTGATTCCATCCTATGCTGGCAGTGAGCAGCCATTCCCAGGTACCTGCCAGAAGAGCAGCTGGTGTCTGTGATGGAGGACTGCTCCAGCATTGGAAGGCTGGGGTGGTGCTGCCATCAGAATGGTATCAGGATGGCTCCCAACATCTGCCTCAAGGTGTTCTTTCACCATGTGTCTGGGGAGGCTGTGGGCGTGTGTTGTTCCAGCCCTGGGTGGTGTGGGTGACAAGCAGGTGATGTGGAGGTTCCCTCAACCTTCACCACTGCTTTCTTTGCAGCAGAGCTTAGTAAAATGCCAGGTGAGCCTTGGTAATTTATTCTTGGGCCTTGGATCAGCCAGTTGGTTTTTTTTGTTGTTCTTGTTGGGTTTTTTTAATTATTATTCTATTATATTTTTAATTATTATTCTACTCATTTTTGGGACTGAGCTGATAGCTTCCTAGGAAACCTGGGGAAGTGTCAAATGATGGTTAGTTTTGATCTCTTTTCTTGTGGACATTTCTATAGTATCAACCCATGGGAGATGTCTCAGCAAAATCAGTTTATTTAAAACATTTAAAATAATGGAAAATAGATTTGAGGAGGGATTTGAAGAAGCCATATGCAAATGGAGTCCATGCTCTGTCATAAAGCAAGGAATCAGCTGTAGATAAGCCATTCATTGAACGTCCTCTAAAGGAAAAGACCTGTTAGCAGTCATTCTTCTGCTCAACTGTTATTACTGTGAAGTTTTTCCTGATGTTTATCCTGCAACTCCTGGATGCTATTTAGGTCTCTTGTCTTTAATAGACATAGTGAAGAGTTCATTCCCTTCCTCTGTGACTAATTTCTCCCTAGTTGTGCACTCAGTAAAAGCTAAATCACTTGCCAATAATTCTTGGGTCCTTGAAACAGCAAGAAAGCGAGCTTTTAAACTGGTGAGAATTCTCTTAAGAAATTGCACTGTTTTGGCAACTTATACAGCCTTGAACTTGTTTGTGAGCTGACCGTATGCTCTGTAACTAGATAGGTTTGTTTAGTAAACTTTTTAAAACCCCTCACCTTTTAAAACCCAATTGTTTCCAGACTGGGGTTCTGTGCCTCTTGTTTAATTTTGCTGTGAACAGAACAGCTAGTGTCTTCATTCAAGGGCCTGCCTTGCTTTGTACCGGCTGATTTACAATACAATGTGTAAATGTAGTAGCAGTCTGGAACAAAGGAGAGCCTGTTTATCCAAACAAATTTGAGGGTGAGGGTGAAGAGGTAAATTGCAGCCTGTTCACTGAACTGCAGCTTGAAAGCAGAACGAAAGGACCGCAGGGGAAACGTGACAGGCAAATGATTCGGGGGGGCGGGCTTGGCCCAGCGTCCCTGTAATTTTAGGGTAGTGCTGACCCAAGGAGCCCAGGCGAGCTGTCGGGGTGCCCAGGTGCTTCCTGGTCCTTTGGAGGAGCTTCACTGGCAATTAAAGACTTTTTGTAGATGGTTTTTGTGCTTTGCTCAGAGCAGTTTTTCTGTAGTCGTGCAGAGTCCAGTGTAACCTCTTGGCAGGTGTTGCTGTGGTTCCCCAGCCCGCAGTGCCTTAGCTGATTGCTTCTACTTGTCCTGAACCGAAGCCAGCAAACACATTTCTTGGATTTAAGTATTCTGGGTATTTTAGCCTTATTGTTAAGCTTGAGTATTTCAGCTAAAACAGCTAAGTCTATTAGCAAAGAGATTAAATTGTGAAGAAGTTATATTTCCTTGTCCAGACATGAAAAATAAATTGTTATAAATAGGCTTCCATCCAAGGCATGATCACTCCTGCAAAACAAATTGGACAGAAATACTGTGGTGCTCTTCTGTGCCTTGCATGCTCGCTCTTTGCACTTCCTGTAAATGAGTTTGCTAGCTAATTATGAAATAGGTTGAGGATTACCTATTCCAACTGTATTGATACTGCTTCCTAACGTTGATTGCAATAGAGGCTTGGTTTGCTCAAAATCTACTTTTTATTCTGATTCTGCTACCATAAAACATCTTGGAAGGGAGGTTTGCAGAGCAAAGCTGGGACCTGAGTAAGGTAAACTCTTCTTTAACACAGTTCATCAGCTTCTTGGCTCAGTTGTATCCTGCGTGCTGTGTAGTATTTACTGTTGCACCAAGAAACATGAAGTTCCATCTGTCCTTTGTTTTCCTGCCCATTAAGTACAAAATTCATTTTGGTTTAGGAGAGCTTTCCCCAAAACTTTTCCTGAGTTATAAATTATGGCTTTTCTGAAATCTTCAGCCTTGCCTGTGGGAAGAACACTTTAATTTGGTTTAAGAGTAGATGAGTAATCTAGCTACAGATAGTGATTTTTCAGTTCAGCTGCAGTCAGCTTCTTGCTCCAACTGTTCCACTAAAATTTCAGAGGTGGCAATCAATTCCCAGCCGGCCTTGTTTATTCTTCCCTTGATTTTTCTTGTTCTCTTCTTAGCCTATGACACTGAAAAGTACCATTTTATAAAGCATGTGTGCTGTATTCCTGTTAATGGTTTTCAACACAATTTTGTGAAGTCAGATTGCTGACCTGTTTTTGCTCTGTTCGGTCGTCACCTAGAATTTTAGCACAGATACTCAAGTATTTCATGCTTGCCACTTCAAAACAGATGAAGAGTATCTCTTCAGGAATATACTTTAACTTCTCATATCTGTTTTGGTTCTTTCCACTGTAAAATGGAAAGAACTGGGTTAGCATTAGTTTAGCTAGTTTATCTTGTTTTCTATATACATAAACAGGAAGCCAGACTGAAAGCTCTCATTTGGCATGCAGGTCAATTTTATAGGCACCCAGACTTGGAACACATCTTTCCAACATCAGCACATCTTTTCAGCATGTTCTTTGGGTAGCTGAATGGATGGGACAGAGAAATGGGTCTGCAAGCACTGGGGTCGGTGTGCCGAGCCCAGCAGGGAAGCTCCTGTTTAGGGTCATGGGGCGCTTCTCAGGGCATTTGGGTGAGGGAAGAGGGGTACCCTGATGATGTGGAAGCTGCTGCCCACAAGGCAGGTCAGCAGTTGGAATGCACTGCTCTTTAGATGCTTGTTTTTGTTTCTCTAATTAGTATGTAATGTTAATTTCCTCTTGAGTATGTGAAAGAGGGAGGTTCAGTCTTCAGGGACTAAAGCTGCCTGGAGGAGTGGGGGGGTTGTTTTGTTTTGTTTTGAGCGACTAAGTGTGGTATACACTGTTCCTTGGTGGAAGGACAGAAACTTCTTCATAGCTCTTGTTTTAAAAGCTATGGGCTATGGGTCAGCCCATAAATGTTATTAATTTCATGTGGAGTGGCTAAACTTCCTGCTGACTTAGGTAATGTACCCACTGAGCTTGGATAAAAGGTTAGAGATGGCAATTATGGAAAAAATCTTTTTCCATTAAGCTTTTGTAAGCTCAACCAAGCCACTGTCAATAATTACTCTTTTTTTGCCTGCTATTGTGGACTGACTCTAATCCAGACTTGCTTTGTTTAATTTTTTTATTGCTTGAATGTGCACGCTCAAGATACATGGAGAATATCAAGCAACATTGAGTACACAGTGAGCAAATGCACTTGCTGGATGTATCTGATGTGTTAAGCAGTGAATAGATTTACAGCATATTTGTAAGTGGTCATAATTGGGCTGTAAAATTGCATGGTCGTGCACTTTTAATTCTCTGTTTGTCTCTTAAGTTGAGCAAGGTATCTTGCAGAGTGGCATTGGGCTGGAGGGGGGGTACCAGGAGGGCTAGAAATAGCAGCTGTTTGTTTATGCCAGAATTTTTATTCTCTCTCTTCCTTCTCCCTTTCCTAGGGATAGTCTTATGTATTCCACCCACTCTCATTCCCTTCTGGTGAATGTGTGTGGATGTGCTCCAGGACCATATGTGCTAGTAGAGATATACTTCAAAGGAAATTCTAGACTGCCTAGAGAAGCAGTTTGAGTTTAGATGAGGCCTGAATTTGCCGACTGCTACAGCATTTCTTTTGAAGAACCACATGGCAGTGCTGCTGTTTCTTTCCTTCAGCACCTTTACACACTGATGAGCACCCTTAGCCCCCAAAGCAAGCGAGCTGCTGCTAGGTGTACTCTGTATGAACTTAAGCAAGCTGAATTTCACTTCAAGGCATCAACTCAGATGGGCTTTTCGGTGGCTAGTTGACATGCTTTAGATTTCATGATGTCTTTGCCCAGCAGTGAAGTTAATATGAGGTTGTTTCTTTTTTCCTCCTCCATGCACAATGATTTCCTCAAAGAAGACTTTACCAGGTGGTTTTCTGGAAAAGTGGGAACTTGTCCCAGCTGATTCAGGGACACTATCATACCAAGTCATTATTTCTAGGTACTTAGGATTCTGGCTGCAGACCAAAGGACCTTGTCTGTGTCTGCTCTGCTGTGGCTATTCTTGGTTAGATGCCTACTTTCTGTTTGACAAACCTCTGCAGGTTCTTGATGGCTTCCATATGAATGGTGTGGTATTAAACTGAATATGCTAAACATACTCTTTGTTGGGGAATGAGGGGCATCTGGTGCAGATTTTGGCATCCTTTTCCTTCCAAAATACAGAATTGCACAATAGCTGCTCCATTCCAGCAGCAGCAGCTTTTGAACCTGCACTGTACTGAAGTTAAATGTTTGCCAGGAGTTGTCCATTATGTTTTGCAATATGAAACATTGACCTTTCATATGAAAGGCATTTATTTTATATGATCACATTTATTTTAAAAAGTCCATTTTTATGGGTATTTGGTCCACTACTCTTGAAGAACGAGTGACTGGCAGATGCATCAGTGGACTTCTATATAGCATCTTTCACCTTTATGTGCTCTAGTTCATGGTGCTGATCGTCATTAATTTGTTTCTGTAGATGCAAGTTTCGTATCCCAGACAGGCTGATCCTGTTTGTAGCTAGCTGGAGGTAAGGGAAGGAAAATAGCTTGATTTTTCACAGGTGTTGCCATGCAGTCATGCATTCCCTTCTCCAGTTTTCACTCTCTGGTCAGCCATGAAATACAGCATGTGAGGGTGTGTATGGAAACTGTCAGCTATAAAAACACCCTCTGAATGTAGGGAATTGGTTGTATTAGGGATGAGCAGTCTTGCTTGCTCGCATCCTAAGCCAGCAGCATGAAATTGCTTTTAGATACTTGAAAACAGCAAAAGAAAATTGCTTCTCCCCCTCACCCTGCCTTTGGAAGAGCATGTTCTTGTTAGCTGGGCTGCTTGTAAAGGTGCAACTCTCTTTGTTATCCCTAAGATGGTCTGTTGGTGTGCTGGGAGGGCTTCTCGCCTCCCTGACCACGTATTTGTTTCCCTATTATTTGCAGCCGGTGGAGTGTTTGTGTTCACAGGATTATTTGTTTACAAATGATATCGTTTCTCCTGAGACTACATCTTCTGATGATGATCAATGGCTCAGTTACTTTTAATAAAGCTGAGGCAGTCAGACACAGGAATTCTTTTGAAGTTGTTGAGGCCTCATCTGAGTCATATAATACCTTAAATGAAAGCAGAGCAAATAGGAAATGTAGAAACGAATGACAGGTGTTGGCAGGAGGGATGTTTAGGAAGTTTGCAGCTTTCACATCTTTCTTTTCTGCTCAGGGCAGATGACTGTTCTGCCTTTAGGCACAAACAAGCCACAAATGAGAAGATGGTGGAGAAAAATGGGTAACAGTGGCATGATGGGAGGTGTGTGATGGATGTGACCAAACAGATCTTTTTCCAGCACAGGCAAAGCTCCTTGTTCTGGTGGACCAGGTTCAGCATTTAGTGCTGATGCCCTTGGCCCCAGGAAGGTGGTCACAGGGTAGAGCTGGCTGGAGGCCAGGACTCAGCAGCTCAGTTTCCAAGGAGGAAAGATCTCCTAGGACCTCCAGCACTGATTAGTTCTGAGATGCTCTGGCAGGCAGTGAGTGGTTTTGGGATGTGTTTGGAAGCTGATTCAGTAGACTATAAGAGATACTTTCATGTGTTCCAGTTGGCCCCAGCCTTCTTACCTGTAAGTGTCCATAGGACTATTTAAGCCATTTGCTGAATCAGACTGCACATAGGCCTTAGTCAAACTAGCCAAGCAGTGGGGCTTTTCTGCAGATTTGGTAAAAGGGCATCTTTGAATACTACATTCAACCTTTTCTTTCATAGGAATGGATACATTCCTATGAAAGAAAGGGGTGAATGCTGAGTGAGGACTTCTCTATTGTTCACTTTTCCAGCATGATATAACTTAAGGACATTTGTGGCCTTTGAAACTCTTCAGGATAAAATAGCTCCTCAGAGGTGCCAAAAAAGGTTGGGTTTCAGGAAAAAAAACGGAAGTATGAACATAAGGTATGTTGTGCTGGTAGTTTTTGTAAGCCTGGACATTTGCTAATGTACTGGAGAAGATATGGACTCTTCTTTCCTCTTTCACCTTCCTATCCCATCAGCCTCAAAAAGCTTTTTGAACCAGCACATATTGTTACTTCTTAACCTCTTACTTCTCTGCTGTGCTGCTGCATGGATGTGTAGCTGATGGGTGATGCTCTCCGGGCATGGCTGTGGCAGACTGCTTATTGTTTTGCCATCAACTGGGTGTCATTTCCCATGGCACCCAGTATCTGACCACAGTCTGACAGCCACTGGCCTAGTCCTGCAGGGCTTGCTCACTCCTACACAACTACCAAAGGGCACTGCTGGTTTTCCACCTTCAAGAAGAGGTCTAACTCTTTGTGGGTACCTCAGTTTGGGTATTGGCTCATACTAACCACCACTAATGGCAGCCTTTGGGGACAGATTGGTGAGAGACAAAATTGGTGGGGACAAAATGGCTGAGATTTGGAAGGGACCTCTAGAGGTCATCTGGTCCAACATTCCTGCTCAAGTAACTCCTCCTAAAGTCAGTCATTTTCAATATCTCCAAGAATGGACACTCTACATCTGGGCAACCTGGGCCAGTGTTTGGTCATCGCCACAGTGGAAAAGTGTCTCCTGATGTTCAGAAGGAAGCTCCTGTGTTTTAGTTTGTGCCCCTTGCCTCTGGTCCTCTCACTGGCACTACTGAAAAGCAGCAGGCTTCACGCTCTTTGCACTCTCCCTTCAGCTATTTACATATATTGACAAGATCCCCCACAAGCTTTCTGTCCTCCAGACTGAGCAGTCAGTGCTCTGTCAGGTTTTCTTCACAGGAGAGGTGCTCCAGTCCCTCAATTGTATTTGTGGCTCTTGGTTGAAGTCTCTCCAGTATGTTGATGTCTCTCTTGTACTCAACCCAGAACTGGACATAGTACTCCAGGCGTGGCCTCACTTCCTTGCTGGTAACACTTTGTCTAATGCAGCCCAAGACACCGTAGGCTTTCTTTGCATGTCTCTCACTCATGCTGAACCTGGTATACGCCACAACCCCCAGCTCCTTTTCTGCCAGACTGCTATCCATCTGGATGGTCCTCAGTGTATTCTGATGTCTGGAGCTGTTCCCCACTGGTGTGATACCTTAAGTTTTAGCTTTCATATTTTTCAGATTCTGTGCTGCCTAGATGTGTAACTCTGAGCTTCATATTAAGTGTCAGTAAGTTTTCTTCACAGGGTAGGTAGACAAAACAATCCTTTTCCAGCTTGAGACCAAGGACTTGCTACAAGCTTCAGGCCCCAAAAAGCATAAACAGTGGAGAACTGAAGAAGCCAACAAGAAGGATGGAACTTCATAACCTGAAGCTATTATTGGATAATTACAAATGGACAAAAACTTTAAAAAGTGTGAAACCTTGTGAGTGGTTGTCAATTTTGTGACCATTTTAGGTCCATCTTGGGTGTAGCCCTGGCCAGGCTCTTATACTGCCCAAGGTGTATCCTTTAAGGCCTTTTAATAAATACCTTCTTTATTCTCTTAGCTCTGTCTAGTTTCAGGTCATCCTTCTCAAGGCATCAGGTGCAGGACTTTGCATTTCTCATTGTTAATGAGGTTCCTGTTGGTCCATTTCTTCAGCCAGTCAAAGTCCCTCTGTATGGCAGCAGGACTCTGTTGTGTGTTATCTGTGTGTACACTGCCCCATCATCCAGATGGCTGATGAAGCTCTTTAACACTACTGGACCCAGTTCTGGCCCCTGGAGTGCACTGCTAGTCACTGGCTTGAGCTTTGTGCCAGTGATGGGTATGAGTTTTCTAGTGTCAGGGTCTGAGCAACAGGGAGGTGGAATTAAAACATCCCTTGACTCCTGCTGGGAGCCAGAGGAAGCTTGTGTGAGCAAGATGCAGAGACACAGGGAGACGTGGCAGGATTTGCAAGAGGTTTTCCCTGACAGGTGGGGAGGGGAGCTTTCAGAGGGAGATGTGTATTTGTCTTGTAAGTTAATGCCAATTTGTACAATTTTATCACTAGTCTTGAAAATAGTTTATCACCAGCTTAAATCCCCAGCTTCTGGAGCCAAATGACTGAGGGAATGTAAGCATTTTCTTAACAGAATATTAATCTCCCTATTCCTGGTATTGATCTGAGAAGGAAGAGCAATTTAAATCTAAATGCTTAAAAACTAAAGGTAAATAAAAACGTGCCTTATTTGCCACCAGTGGACCTGAGATCATCCATATGGCCAGGGCCCAGGTAGCTTTGCAGCCTGCACAGCCAGGTGTCTGGGTGGCTCAGGTACCGTGGGACTGCATGCACCCCACAATAAAGGCTTGCTGCTGGCAGTGCAAGTGCATTATGTTGAAGCATGTGTCGTGCTGGTTGGGCTACCTCCAAGAGAGTTTAATATGCTTGTAGTCATCCTTTGTCTGCAAAAGTAGCTTTCAGGCTGAGTGCTGTTCCTCTTTCTTTATGGGCAGGGTTGGAGCTCGGTGGTTTCCATCCTGCCCCTGGTTCCTTGTGCGTCTTTCTCATTCTCTGCAGCTGGTGGGTACTGCTTCCTCCCCAGCTGATTCAGCTTCTGGAAGGGCTGTGCTTTGTGCCAGACCTCTGAGATGTTTTGATTTGGGGGTGATTTGTTTGGGTTTTCTTAAAGAACACAGTGCTCTTTTGAAGGTTTTATTTTTAAACTCTATGTGTGAATGTGTACCCAGCTTGCCTGTGGTTAGGTAAGCATCTGAATTAGCACAGGAGAAAGGTGTGGTAGCTCTCCTGTGCAGGCAGGGAGGCATAGGGGTGGCAGCAGTGGGAAAGAGGCAGCTCCCCAAACCAGCTTTGCTGCTGCCAGAGGATTGGCAAGGTGGCATCCTTCCCCAGGTGCTTTTGCACTTTCCACCCCTCCCCAAAGTTGCTGCCCACTTGCTAAAAGCTGATAAAATAGAGTCCAAGGAACTCCCTGGGAGCTGGTGAGACTTTTACTTCAACTCATTGGTGACAGGACTGAAGGCATAGCCCCATCTGCCATAAGTACAGGCAGAGCTTGACTGGGCTGGAAGGGAGCTGGGGATATTTTGCCACAGAGTGACAACAGTGCTGAGCTAGGTGTCCCTTACACGCTTCTGTAGCTAAATTGCTCTAATTTTGTTCTAGTCCAAAACAAAGTGATCAAGATTGGGCTGTATCTATGAATACAACGAGTCTTCTCATGCAGGATGAGTCACAAGATCAGTGGAAATGGTTGTACCGTAATGGAGCTGGAGAGCGGCCGAGGCTGAAGGTCCTTGTACTCTGAATGAGATTTTCAGTGCCTGTGCCCGGGTTCCTCTCCAGTAACCTCATTTTTTCCTGCATTGGAGCTGGGTTTATCATAGCCCTGGAAAAGACACAGGCATTAGCTATGTTGTAATTGCCTTGCTAAGGAGCTTCTACTTAGGTATTAGTTTTTCCTGGCTCACCTCTGTGAGGAATCCTGTCTAGCAGCCAAAGAGAGCCTAGCCCTTATAAAAACCACCCATAACATCGTCTCTGAGCATCTGTTAGCTGTGTCCCAATTGGCTTGAAGGATCTGTGTACTTGGGGCTTGTGTGCCAGAATTATGCCCTTGGCTGCAAAAAAAAAAAGCACATAGAGTCCAATTACTGGCTCTAAGCAGTATAAAATAATGTTAAATAACTCCTGATTTTTAGATTTAATTAAAATGAAAGGCTGAATTGGCACAGCCACTTCTGAGTTATCAGTGAGTGGTAGGAGTTTGCAGCAAGGTCTACGGGAGAAACTTTGAAATTACTCTAGTTATGCTGGAAGACAGAGATCCAAAAATATTTGGCCTTGCTCACTGTGCTGAACATGTTCCTGTTCATGCTTTTTGTTGCTTGTTCCCAAGTGACAATGACACATTCACTTAAACCATGGGGAAAAAAAATAAGATTTTAGAGCAGTTGATCATGAATCATACCAAAAACAATCCAACCACCCTGTATTGGGGACATAAGAAAAACGTAGTTCAGCATTTACAGTCGTGAGAAAAAAAGAAGTTTGGAGAAGTAACGCACCCAAAGTAGCCTGCAAGTCAGTGTGTATTAATACAACTTGACAAGAGTGATTTCTATCACCATATCAAACCATGTATTTTCCAGTAATCTTCCTTTATTTGTACCAAGATTGTCTGGTCTGACTGACAGCTAGTTTGCTTGTTCATTCATGGGGTAATCTGTTTTGTCTTCTACATCTGTATGAAGCTGAAGAAGAAAATTGCAGGTAGGCTTTTTGTAGGGAGACAGAGTCTTTCCTACTCATCGCTCTGTGTGAAAAGTTGCAAGCTGTGTTCAAGGGAGAAAAGAAAACCTGTGTTCTGCTGCTGTTTCTGGAATATTGTTATAACACCTTTCTAATGAAGCTCTCATAGTGTGGTGATGGAAGTCAGTCCCAGATAGGCTCTTGGCAAAAATGATTTGAAGAATTCAAACAGCTTCTTTAAAAATCTGTTTCTTTGTGTTAATGTGCTACCGATTTAGCTTCTTTGTTTTTTTTTTCCTTCAAGATGGAAGAATTAACAATCATCTGAGTGTAATAACAATTTTCCTAGCTTTTTGAATCATATTTATTCTAAATATGAGGCTATAACTGCAGTACTTATATTTTATGTTGATAGTGTTTAAATTATTGAAGGGAACTGCAAAGCTGTATTCTTCTTGGACCTTTTGTTCCAGAAAAATAAAATAAATGCTAAGCACTTGGGCTTTCCTGAATTATATGTTTTCTGAGAGGGACTGTAAAACCAATCCAACCTTGGAAATCCTGGCTTCTTCGCCAGGATGATCAACGTGATGTCGAGCAATGCTTGGGCAAGTGCATTTATGAAATGACATGATTGAAAACTGCAAACCTGTTTAATTATCTACTGGCAGATACACGTGCTAAATTTCCACTGTCGCTGCATCACTTAAGTATGGTCTAAGGTACAACTTCTTCCATGAATCTTGCAATATTTCATGTGTTTTTTTTCTTTAAGCACAGTTCCCTGAAGTCACATAGATAATTCCAGCTTTCAATTTAATTCCTATATTTCAAAAAATGTAGTGAAAGACAAAAACAACGGAAGTACATTGCTGCTCAAAAATCATACGATGAAAATAAATGTGGAACAAGAATGCCCCATGTGTGTTTGGCTTTATGGTTGGGGTTTTTTCCCATGGGAAGAAAATAATCTGAGTCATTGCTCTGGAAATATTTGGAGTTGGCACTACTACTGCAATCTACACTACCATTCACCAAAGCAAGTAGTGTTAAAGTACTCGAATTCCCCTCTAATCACTTCCTTCATCATCCTCTGATGGATCTAAGCTACAGTTGTCACCAGCCTAAATGGAGGACAGATCCATGTTTACTGAAGTTAAGGGGAGCTCCTCTTTCCTCCTGTCCTTGTTAGAGTGGTGTGGGATCCTCAGTGCTGGAAGTCCCTACTGCACATGGGAAATGATGCACCCACACTGACCGAGGTGTTCCTGCAGGCTGACTCAATGTGCATGAGGGTGTCCCATCCCAGGGGGCTAAGGGTGGCACCTTTATGCAGTAGATTCATAGCAGAGCTCCTGCCTGCGCCCCTATCCTCCAATTTGAGTGTGCTGAGGACACAATAACATGTGTTATTAGGTCCCAAAATGAAGGGAAGCTTAGATGTCAGTTATTTTAAATAGTGTGACTCATCCCTTATCCTTTTACCTTGTACTCTGTCTTCTCTCATGCCTTTGCTCCTATTAGGCTACAGATCCTTAGCTTTGCTAAAACTGCTGTTGGTATCTTCAAGGCAGCCAGATTGCAGGGACCTGCCTTCACTGGACCAGACATGTCTCTTTGATAGTCGCCTGGTGCTTTTTGAAATGTCAGTTCTAAAAGCTTTCTCACAGAAAAAAAAATGCCAACAACTTCTGGTAACAAGGCACTGGAGCTGGATGCTGTTCATGCAGAGCTCTAGGGGAATAAAAATAAGAAATTGCTCCTAGTTTGCTGTCTGCTTAAATAAACCTATAATATACCAGTCTAGTGAGGGTTTCTGGGGGTCATGCAGGGAGATTATCAGTAAATCTTGCTCCTGTATTACGTAGTTTTGTAGGAATCAGAATAGGAATAGAAGCAGTAGATAACAGGAATATAATGAACCAGAGAGGAGACAGCATGTCTTCTGTAAATGGAATTTGCTTCTTGTGATTCTGTGCAAGTTTTGGAGGGGAGCTACTATATGGATACAGCAGATCTAGCTGGTGCTTTGTAAAAAGCTCTTTGAAAATAAAAGTGAAAGCTATATTTCACAGAAATATTTTAGAACCACAGTTATCGGAGAATGAAAGAAAAAGTGCTAAGTGATTAAAAATAGGAAACAAAGAAATGGAATATCTGATTAGCATCCTTGTTCTATAGCAGCTATTACTGGGATGAGTCTGTTGTTGGAGCTGTTCAACATATTCATCAATGATCTGATTTTAAGTAGATGACAGAACTTGTAGAGAATACCAAAATTATTTACAGTAATCTGACCTGAAGCTGCCTTTGAAATTACTTGCAGAGATTCTTTCACCACAAAGCTGGAAATATGGGGAGATGAAATTCAGTGTCAAGGAATGTAAAATAATGCATGAAGTGGGAAAGGAAATAATCCTCTTCTTTCTGAGGGGCTAAAAAGCCTGAAGATACTATTGACGGTGCAATGGATAATATTTTGTAAATGTCAGTTCAGTGTGCAGTGGTGGTCAGTAAAGTCAATAGAAGATGAGAAATACTAGGAGAGGAGTAGAGAGCAAAATCAGAATTATCCCTGTGATTTTATAGATACATAAACTTTGGAATCTTAGATACCCTGTAGGGATCTAATCATTTCACCTGAAGGTTGGGGCATCCTTTCTTAGGAAAAAAACTCTTCAGTTGACATGAAAAAAGGCATGAAAGAGAAAATACAATGTAATTTAAAAGTACAGACTAGGAACAATACAATTATCAGACAGCAGGCCTAAGTTCCAGTTCCCTCTTCTGCCCCTTCTCCTCTTCAAGGGAAAGCTAAATTTCACAGAAGTGCTACAGGAAGCTTTTAGATGCCAGTGATATGGAGAGAAGATTAGGCATATACATAGAAAATAAGACCTTTGGTAACTTTAAAGCCTTGATGCAACTTTCAGTTTAGGAAGTCCTGAAACTCATTTTTCTTAGGAATCTGGGGAGATATCTGGCATGAAAAATTAATGGTCTACAGTGGCTGCTGCTGGCTGCTCTTAAAATGTGGTTCATTTTCCCTGATTGTCTTCAACAAGACACCTAATTTCTATCTCTGTACATTTATTTACAGCAAAGCATCAGGGGATGGAGAGAGGGGAGGCTGAGGTGATTCATGCAAGCCTAAGATAAGCACCTAAACTAGGGAAGATGAAATGCCCCTGGGAGGGCTGAGTCTCCTTGAAAACAGAAATAATCTAATTACAAGTTTGGGCTGCTCTGCAGAAAGTGAGATGAAGTCTGTTCTCAGGGGAGTGTGCTGGACTAGAGGATGTTTCCTCTGTCTTATCAGGACAGCTCTCAAGTTTCTAAACACAAAAAGCTGTGCATCAAAGTAGATGGTACCAGGGGCCTTAATTCCAAATGGCTTAGCACAATCAGAGTGGGTGTGCTGGGCTGTTTTTCAAAAGGCTCTTGAGTTCATTCAGCAGCGAGTGTCAAGGGATGGCTCTGGATGATTGTAGGTGAGGGTGGGCTCCAATTGAAATGCCCAGGTTCAGTAGTGTCATCTTCTTTTGCTTCCAGCCTTCTAAGGGAGATGGCGTTGTCTGATGAGGGTCTCAAGGGCTCAAAGAAATGGAAACAAATCCTGATGGAATAAGCAACAAACATATTTACAGATTAACATTTAAATGTCTCCAATGAATGTAGTTATATTTCCTGAATTACACCCTACATTGAGTTCACTTCAGTACATTCCAGTGGTGCTCAAGAGAATAAATGTCATCAATTTCATAAAAAGTTGCTATCTTTAAACTACATGCAGTAAGAAATAGCTCTGCAGTTCTGTGCTGGGTGTTTCAGAGCTGAGCACCAACACATGGGTTTGGTGACATGAGCCAGTGCAGGAGCCCAGTGAGCAGCTCAGAGGCAGTGTGTGCACATGAGGGATCTGGAGGAGGTCAGAGAGAAATTTTCCTTGCTCTTGTGGCGTGTTAACTGGGTGTATACCATCCATGAGGGCAGCTTGCCTAATGTGATAACTTAAACATATAGTGGAGATTGCTTGCAGTGATAATAGATAAAGCAACCTGCTTCACTTAGGGCCTAAAATGGGTACAGCACCTCCGTACAAGAGGCTAGTTCCAAAGTAATGAAGCTCATCTATCTACCACTGCAAACATCTCTTCTGTGTTGCTCAACTGCCAGTTTTAACAGGTGAATAATTCTTCTTTTCTTGGTGTTCAAAGCAAGGTAATAAACAGGCAAACTCCCCAGCTCAGATTTAAGAAGGGTGAACCTCAATATTTATTTGTTTTACCTGTGACTGCATCACTGCTTTTGTGAATAGTAGACCTACCAAGTAAGTACGTGCCTGTCTGGTTTTTAGTTTTGCATTTCTAAATTACCACCAGATGCTTTAAAAATGACATAACCATGGGGTGAGTGTGATCCCATGCTGCAGGGTGTGAAGGCATTAGTCACCATGGGCATGCTTGTGGTGGAAGACAGGATTCCTCCACCAGCCCACGTCACAACTGACGGCCCAACATGCCCAGGGTTTTGTTGTTTCTTGCCTCTATCACTAACTCCCTGCAAACCCCTTACAAAAAAGAAAAATCACCATATCATAGGGAAAGACTTCCCAATCATCTTTTTTTGCACACCAGTTAATTTGATAAAGAAATTAAGTGCATGCTATCACCCAAAATTTTAATGGAATTTTTTAAGTAGCAGTGCTATGGGAGAGGATTTAAGACATGCAAAAGGAAAAGCTGTGTTTTTTTTAAAAAAATCAGCTATCTATCGTTCCCATAACAAAACCCATGTAACTCCATCATATAGCTATTTCAAGTGATTGAAAAAGGAACTGCCAAAGCACCCAGGAGAGAAGGAAGTTGCAAGATTCAGTACTTTTGGATTGCTGTCGCAAACAATCTCATGTTGAAATACTCTCTAGTACAAATGTCATAGATATATCCCCAGTCAGCTGGCTTTTCATTAGAAATGGAGACATTGAAATCTTCTCATGATTCAATTTATGGTGCAGTGAGGTAACCTGGAGAACAATTCAGGGGGAAAGAGAAGCCTTTTATAACAGGTATTTTCCAACAAGTTACCAGAATTCAGAGCTATAAGACTGTTCTGCACAATTTTTCAGGGTTACTTACTGTTTTCAAACATGTATTCTGTTACTTTAAAAAGAGCCCCCTTTCTAATGCGTTTTTTTTTTTAAATTAAATTTTTTATATATTTGTTTTATTCATTTATTAGAGACCCTGTAACATTAAAACCAATATGCTGTAATTACAAGTAAGCATTTATTGCTGCTGTTGCCACTGATGCAAAATGACTGACATTCTGAACTGGGGGTTGTGGGAAGTTTAGGTGGAAGCAAGCCTGAAATATTTCTTTCTGCAAGAAAAGGCAGCCTAACCTTTTTAATAGAGAGATGCTTGACACATCATGAAAAAGCCAAACCTTGTACTTGGGGAATTATTTCTGAACACTGACAACCAATCAGCTTAGCGGCATTAAGGAAAAACTTCCTTCTCCACCTGTTTTGGACATGTGAAAAAAGGCATTTCAGATGTGCACAGCTTCCGTGAGCAATTAGCCGGAGGATTGGCTGCTTGTGATTTTTGATTCATTCAGGAAAGTAACACCTGCTTGGCTTCTAAAATTGTACCTTCATGATAGCACCACCTAGTAATTATTATTCTGAGTCATCAGCTAATGCTCATTACCACTTCATAATAGCAGTATAATTAAAAATTCGGTGCCATAATCCAGTACGGATGAAGCTTGGAAGCTAAAGACATGGCTTTAGAGAAGTTAGTGTTATTATATTACTCTACCACCAGTCTGTTGAATAGCTTCTGAATGGTCCCCAATTATTCCTGTGCTAAAGTCATATTTTTGTTTTTCCTGGTGTGTCTTGAACATGGGTAAACATTGTGAGGGAAGCAATGTCAGATCAGCAAAGCTTGTTTATCCAAAAACAGAGCTTTTGGTTTGGCCCTGCAAGAGGCTGGACTCAGATCTTGATGGAAATGAGCCCCTGCACTTGTTGCTTTGAAGGTCAGAGGGGACCCATGGAAGCACTTGATTCCTGTCTGGCAGGTGAGAGGCTCACTGGAAAAAAACAGGAAAAATCAAGTAGTCTGCAGTGGTTAATTCTGAGTTGCAAAGGCACTTTGTATTCCTTCTTCAGTTCGGATGCAGGTGTACACATAACCTTTGTTTGCCTTGATTTTTCTGTGAAGAAAATTGACTGGGTAGTAGCCAGTGGTCTTTCTTAGAGGATTTATTTCATCAATGAGGTATGGGAGTGCTTATAAAATCTGCCAAATTCCTAAGAACAGCTTCAATCCAGTGGATCGGCATTTTCTGATCAAGTCAACTCTAAGAAAAAGACCAAACATCTATAAGCTGACACAGACAATGCTTATCACCTCTTTATCATTCTCTCTTTACCTCCTCTCTACTAAATTCGATGGATTGGCTACAGTGTCTGTCTTTAAGTCTAGCTCTAAATAGATGTATACCTCCCATCTGAGCTCTTACCAATGTAATGACATTAGATTCAAGCAGTCAGTGTCAGAAGCAGATACATTTTAGGAAGTCCAATATTTAATGATGTAATTACATCTCACAATTTCAACATGGTGCTTTGATGCTGTGTGTGTCGGAGTATCACGTTTCCTCTCTCTCTCTCTCCACTTCCCTGGAATGATTGTGCTAGCAGGTAAACAGCTGTGACCTTAATGATCTTTTACATTACTCTTTTCCAAATTATATCCCAACACTGTAAACTAAATTTTGGGTCTGCTTTTCTGTGCGATCTTGTTTGATTAGAGTAGTGGTGCTGCCGTTCAGTTGAGTTTATTGTACCTCATGATCCACATTGTCATATCTTTGAACTTGACTTGTGCTTTTGTTCAGGTCACAGGAAAATTGATGGAATCATGGATTTACACCAGCATTACCTTTCTTAATTAGGACTTCCACATTCCTGGAAGATTTTTGCTTCAGGTTTTGTTTCTTGTAAAGATGAGGATAGCTGATATACCAAGGATTGAATGATTATCATTGAGAATTATGAGCTATTTAATCTGCTTAGTTATCTTGTGTGGCATCTGTTTTTAAATAGAACTGTTTAGTTATAAGAGCTTAGTTTTAAGATGCTTAATTTGCTGAAAGACATTATGTGCCTTCTTTAACTAAATTTGTCAGGCTGGGGACATTTTCTGGGTAGGATTATAGGTCTGATTTTCCTACAGCTATATTGATCATTTTCCTGGGGATTCTGTATATTAATTTTGTATCTTCTTCATTTTCTATGAACATTTAGGTACTCAAGATCAATGTCTTAAATGGTCTACAGTTTCCACAATGAACTTATTTTCAGTCCCTAAATGTTGCTAAAACACTTCATGTTTTTTTTGTTTAAAACATTCTTATAATGTGATATTTAACAAGTCATCAACCTCAGTAGCTTCTTGGCTCACAGTTACAAACTTGTGGGAGCAAATGATTTGGGCTGACAGCTCAATGTTTTAACTTTAAAAAATGCTGTATAATGTCTTCTGTGCCTTTCTCAGAAAATGGTACCTGCTGACTTCCAAAACTGAAGTGAAATGCTGCTGTGGCAGGTGAGAGGGTGCCTGAGTCTCCATTTCGGTGTGCCTGAAAGCCTCAGGTTTTCCCACAAAAGGCTGGTGAATGGAAAGCCACTGCTAAAGTTTGGGCACCTGAGCCAGACACACCCAGCAGTCCATGCTGTCCTAATGGCAGCTTTAGAGACACATTTGCTTTGCTTTTCTGGAAGGTGTCTAATGAGAATATAACACTGACCTATTCACAGTCAGGGTGGCATTATTTGCTTGCTATTGCTATTAGTACCTGCAATTTAGCCATAGTCTAATCTTACAGATATGGCTTTCTTCAACTTAATTTAAGGTAATATCCTATAATATTAAGGGGTACTTATGGAATGAGTTCTTTGAAACTCTTTCCTCTTTAGCATCACTTAGTCTTGTTGAATGCTTTCAATCTTGAAACAGATTTCAGCTAGACATAAAGAAAGCTGAGTAGTGGTGCTAATTCAGTTGGCTCTGATATTTTGCTCTTGTATATTTATTTGCTGTTCTGCTTCCTATTTTATTTGAATTTTAATGTTCTTGTGCTGCTAATGAGTGATTGTTTTATTTAATGATGTATATGCTGGAGAGAAAAGAAACACAGTGGAATGTTATCTGAGGAAAATTGGTCCATCCATCCATCTATCCATCTTTTTAAAAAAAGTTATTAATTTTCCCAACAGTATCAGAAAGGTGATTCTTGTACAAAACACTTGTCATCTGTTAACATGGCACAGGATCTCCCTAACCCCCACATCCTTCTGCAGATATGTTCAGCTCTTTTCTGTTTGTTTTTTCTTTTTTTTTGTAACCTGCTTGGCAACTTGGAGCTAAGACAAAGAAAGGAAAGAGAAAGACTTGCCAGAGCAGTGGGAAGAGAGATTGCAGGCTGGGAAAGGAGTTTGTGGCTTGGGGAGGGAGGAGGAAGCTAGGAGGTGGCTGTGCTCTACCCAGCCTGGAGGAAACATGAGAGCTCCTGCTTGTGCTATGTCTCAATTCTCTTCTCATGCAGAAAAACAGCCCAAATTCCCTGGTATGCTCCATCAAAATTTTGCTGCAGCACTTTATTTCACTCCCTTGTTCAGTGACTTCAGTTTCTTAGCAGAACTAAAGCTGAGCCCTTCCCTAAAACAGCCAGAGGATTGAAATATGTCACTCTCCCACTTTGACCCCCCAACTCTTCATGCATTTCAAATAGAATGCACTCTGTGGCAACACACATATTTTTATCTTACTAGCAAAAGCTCTCTCAATTTGCAATGTACTTCTTTAGTGAGAGAACTGGGACAGAGTAGTTATTTCTCCTCCTTGAATGCAGAACAATCATTTTCTATTACACCTTCCTGCCTGAACAAGTTGCTTCTCCACTGATGACAGTGCTTCTTTGAAGTAAATAGTAGCTTGCAAGGAAAAATCCTTATCAATATCATGAGGCTGAGGTATGTGTATATATATATATATATATATATATATATATATAACAAATCCTATTATAGGAGAGAAAGTTACATAAGAAAGGAATACTGTCTCAGCGGTCATAGCTTCAAGATCTGTTAGGTATTATTACTGTTGTCCTTGCTTCACAGAGAAATTTCCTGCAATGAGTTGTCCAGGCTTTTGGACAGGGATCAAATGACTAACAGTTATATTTTATTTTTAGTTTGGACTGACATAGTTACCAAGAATATTTCCATATTGAAGCGCTGCATGATGTTTCTGTAAATGACTGCTCTGCCATATCCATACAGTGCTATAGGCAAGCAGGCAGAATTAGGGCACAGGTTCCAGTCATGTTCCAAACTTCATATCTCTTTGTGGTCTTGAGATATCTTAAACTTTTTCTTAAGAGTCTTTCTACTGATCATCCTAAGAAGGATGTCTCTTTCTTCTGTTGCTCTCTGTGCTTGCATGGCCAGAGTCAACTGAAATAAGTTGATTTATTATTTCACTTTAAAATATAAACAACTTTTTTAGTTTTGTCTATTTTTTAAGAATCCATGTTGCCTCAGGTGCCAATTAACAATGTATAGTACAAGAATGGACACAGCTGACATCAAAACATACAGAGGCATACATGGGAATTCCTTAAGCCATGTTTGCTGTTTTAAAAGACTCAGTGTACGGCTACTCCTTCAGTCACACCACTTGCTACTTGTTAGAGCCTTTATTTAGAAGAACTGCAATTCTTTGCTTCTCTGCCTCATAAGGCTATTTTTCTAATAAGATTGTTTTCTGGAGGGTAGAAGTGAGAATTTCAGAACAAAATGGTAGTCATCAGTCACTGTACATGGAAGAGTTACCTGGAATCTAAAAGAGAAATCCAGCCTGCTGCATTTCTGTCTCTGGGAAGCAATTCTAGAGAGAAACTCTAGTGAGTCTCTGTCCTATTATCATGGTGATACAATTTGTAAAAATTATTTTCTACTGCTTCCTTCTTGCAGGAAAGAGAGTCTTAGTTTTTAGCCCAACTTGATCTATGCCATTATCCCTATTACTCTCTTACAAAAATACAGCTTGTTTCTCCCTTCTCCTCACTCTTCCATATTGGATCATTTGAGAGTTCAGCAGCTTCTCACCTTGGCCCTGGTGGTCTCAGAATTAAAAAGTCAGCTGTTCTGGATGCTTTTCAGAGTATACTTTGTTCATGGGCAACAGGAGTCCTGCAACAAATGATTCCAAGGCCACAGAGATGTTGAGCTGCTCCTTTGGAACCAGTGGTACAAGAATTGCTTAGCAGAAGATTCTGCTTTTGGAAGACATACGGAAAGAATCAGAGAAGTGGAGTTTGCTCCTGAGATGGGGAAAATGTAGCTGAGAGGCTGTAAGATATGTTGAAGAAACAAATCATATTTTTGCTGAATACAGACAAGACTTCGGGAGCCTAGATTAGTCAAACAGCCTGAGACTTGAGGTGTTTTGAACATGTCCTCTATAAGATACCTCAAAGGGATTTGATCATCAGAGAAAGATGCACATGCAGCCTGTGAAGATGCTGTCCTCTGTTCTCAAGATCAAAAGATTATTTAATCTCTCTGAAAAACATCCAGTCCCCACTTTGCATTTCAACTTGTGCATGTACCAGGTAAAAAAGGAGCCAGCATACCAGCAGTTGGAAACTGGCCTCTGGCCCTGTGTTGTCAGTGTGATAAAACCAATGGTCACCACCTTTGGGGCAGCATCTGCCTGTATTTGCAGTGGTTTCTGTCCCACTACCCAGGGGTGCATCCCCTGAGATCCCCAGGGTGAAAGGCACTGTTGACTGAACTGCTGTGCTGAGCAGCACAGTTGGTTTGAATCCAATCCTTTTGCTTTTATATACTGCTAGTAGAATCTTTCTCTGGATCTTTTACTGTTATATATGGATGCTCTGAAGATTCAAAAATGTATCATTGTAACTCTTTCAGTGAGGACTGCTAGTCTCTTTGGAGACAGAAATGGAAGGTTGAATGACATGGTCCAGCCCTGGCTCCTCTGGGGTCTTGTGTGTCACACCCCCAAATCATCACCATGCCTCGACCTTGGCCCCCAGGAGGGGTCATTTGATTTGTGAAGGGAAGAATAAAATGTGAAAGTGACTGAGGGAATTAACTAGGGGACAAGAAGAAAGGGGGTATGGTCATGTTTGTGTCACTGTGATGCTGTGCCAGCAACTGCCTCAGCTGCCTGCTGTGACTTGTCCGGGAGAGATGCCAGTGGGTGCCCAGCCCAGTGCTGACAGGCAACTACTTATCTTTCATGCTCTCCTCGTGTGAAGCATTATCCTCTGTACTGCTGGCGCTGGGCAGCTGCTCTCTGGCACACCCAAGGTAGTGGTTCACTTCCAGGGTTGTTATGATGGCCAAAATCTGGCTTCCCCAGGGCCTGCAGCCTAGGAAGCGTGTCATGTCCATCCCCTCCTTTTTTTATTCCATAGGAACAATGTGAGCTGTAGTTTCAATTTTAGACTGTCTTAGAACTGGCAGCCTTTCCTACAGACTGACTGGTCCTGGGTGGTGAAAGGTTGGTTGGTGTCATGTGATTCTTGCACCTTGAAAAAGGGCCATTTTGCATGACTTATCTGAAGAGCTTCTTGGAGACTGTTAAAAACTTCTGAATTTTTGAAAAGTGACAGTCTTTTAATCTGGGAACTCACATGGCTCATCTTTTACAGGAAAGAGATTTATGATCTTCAAGGTTTGGCTCTTTAATGGCCATTTGTTTTCCTGAAGGAAATACAGAAACAGATCACTTATTACTTTGTCTGAGAAGAAATGTCCCCTTTCTGAACTTGACCATATAAATCTCATCCTGTGATACAGTAAAGACCCTGGGCTTCCTGAATGTCAACTGGAGTTTTCATTTGTTTTCCAAAACAGCAAAACCTCTGGGATGTGTGTACTTTGTAGTACTTTCTTCAAGTCACCTGCTGACTGCATTTACACCAGCTTCTGGAAAAACATGACTTGATCTTACTTCTCATATGTTCAGGCCACCTTATTACTGCAGGGAGCCACCTGAGAAATGTGTTAATGGCCATATGCCAGCATGCTCAGCTCTATAAAAACTGCTGAGATGAACCTGCTCCAACTGCTGAATGCCAGAAACAACTACCCTCTTGTCTACACCAGGAAAACTACAACTTGTTAATTTGCCATCGGCCAGCAGCTGCTCTTGGGCTGGCAATGGTGGAACTGGTAAACGGAGCTTAGGCATATTTAATGCTATAATAAAACATAATTTTGAATTACAGAGCAGACTGGTAATGCTGCCTATTATCAAGGTTGTTTGACACTTCCCATTGTAAGACTATTTTCAGCCACTTACAAGTGTGCCAATTTTTAACAGCTTTCATTAAGATTTCTTTAACTTGGTGTCTGCCTCTTGCTGAATATTCTGTTATTATTGTTTAAAAAGAAAAAACAGCATTTAGCCAGAGAACTCAGCTGTTTCCAAGAAAGAGGACTGAGAAAATACCTTGTTAGTCCTGTTAAATTTAAGTGACCTTTTCTTTTAACAGCTCAGAGGCAGGATTTGGCAACAGAGAGGAGTTGCTGTCACGGATGCTTATGCCTTTTCTGTGAATATTGACCAAAACAGGTTGATGTGCAAGTTCTCAAAACATTTCAGTTAACACCAGCTAGCAGATCCTTAATACATGGCAGCTAATTTTCCCATAGAGGTGATGCCTGCAGGCTGTGCAAGTCTGGTCTTCAGAGAGGGGAGACTGGTTCCGAGCCAGCCCCAGGAGCCTGGGTCTGTGCGCAGACACGCGGGGACACGCAGTGCCCAGCTTCCCTAAGGCTCTTGACTGAGCCTAGGCCATATAAAGGATGGCCTTTCATTTAAATGAAATATTTAAATGGGGCAGAATGCAATCATGTCTGCAAGACAGTTTTTGAGTGCTTTTGGGAGCTTTAAGGTGTGTATAATATACAAAGAAGTCCCTTATAGGTAATAGATGTGTATGCGCCTATACACTGTTCACAGTAGCAGTTAGCTTAATTCATTCCTTGTAACTGTCATCTGTTAAGCTACAAATTGCAAGCCAAAAATCAAATTTATTAATAGTGCTTGTCAATAGTTTTTTGGTTTTTTTCCAGAATATAATTGCAGAAATCAGATTATTTATCATATAACACTACAGGCAATCAACACTGAAATTACCTTTGCCTTTGTTCAGTAGGTTTTTCACCAGTGACATGTGGCTCTTTAGTTTTTCTTTGGTATTCTATAAAGACTCTGTTGAAGCTGGGTGCTACTCATGCCTGCATGTTACTGCAGGTGCTGGTGAAATTTCAGTCCCTCCCTACAGCATTCACTGACAGTGTCTGAAGGAAAAAAAAAAAAAAGGGAAAGCAGGGAAATCTGCCTGCTTTTATCTGTGCTGCCAGTCCACTGCTTACAGTAGCTATGGCCTAGCCATCAAAATGGCCTTATTCATTCAGTTTTCTATTGGCCTACTTACGTTGAAATTGTGGAAGCGTCTCATGGCTTGTTTTGCAGAGCTCCCAAAACTGGCAGGCTCAGTATCTCTGGGCTGGCACACAAGCATCAATCTTTATCTACTACATATCTATACCTGCAAATGGTGGGACAGCCAAAAGCCTACACCAAAGGGCTCAGAGAATTATGAAATCAATTATGCTACTTATTTTCAGGCAAACTGGATTATGGTGGGGTTCAGCTATCCAAAGACATGAACTTTCAGTTGGTGATAAGGCATGGCTGCAGGAAGACTGCACTTAAATTTAAAAATAAAATTTAATTAAAATTCATACCTTCATTATGCACTTCATGGTGCATAATGATATCAGGCTAAGATACTTTAAACCTAAGGCAATTTTGTTTGGTTTTTTTTTCTCTTATTGTCTGTTTTATAAAACCACTTTGAGGCTGAAGGTGGATAAGAATCCTTTAATGAGCCATTAGTAAAACGACTTAGCAGAGCTGAATAGCAACTGTGATAGGTGACCTTCCTTTTCTCACAAGTGCTCTATTAGTTCTCATTATCTTGCCCCTAGGTCACTTTTTGTGACCTTTCAAGGTCGTTTCTTTTTTTCCCTCTGAAATAAACTGTGTTTCTTTCCATCTGGAGATGAGCCCATGGCACTTGTTTGGGGAGTATGTCATTCACAGGAGATACCTTCAAAGGAAGAATACCTTGTTTGCCATAGCAGAAGTGCTCTTACTGAAGAGGAAGCTGAGGGAGGGGAGCAAGGGCAATGGGAAAGATGCCCTAAGTGTGTCTGATTCAAATGACATGGGGCAGTAAAATCCTCACCTGTTGCTGAATTCTGCTCCATATTTGAAGCTGATGGTTCCCCCTACCCCACCTTTCTGGGCATGTTTTGATGCATAGCTGAAATAATCTGTCTCTCCTCTGGCTACCTCTGTGAACTCTGCCATAGCTTCAGTTTTTCTCCAAAGTCTATGAAGTCAAGAAATGACTGTTTGAGATCTCTTTTCTGTACAGCAACAGTACTGTTCTGGTTTCCAGGTTTGTCTTCATACAGGTGCTGCTTAGTCCTTCGCAACTGTCTGATATCTGGGATTAGAAGCAATTAAATCCTTTCTCCTATGATGTATTAGCTAAGCTTGTGACATTCAGTGGGTTCACAGCTGCCAAATAAGAGGCTTTTTTAAAAGCCCTTGCATTGATATTGGTTTTATTCCTGTGACTGGTTCTGTGTAACTTGGATCTTTGCAACAATGCTGGTAGGTGGTAGTGATGAATAAATAATCAAATCTATTAGTAAAATGCTGCATTTTGCTCTGATTTACTTGCAGATATTTGAAGTGGATATGAAATCGGGCAGAATTGATGTGGAAGGGGAGGGAGAAAGAGACAGCTTTTTATGGAGGTATCTGTTTCTTTAAAGTATACTGAGATGTTATACTGCAGTATTGTGATCAGGAGAGTTTAAGACTGTCCATACTTAGGTGTTTTAATAGTAACTTTTTCTGATCCAGTTTTGCTTTAGACATGAAAATGCAGTTTCTAAGGTTTTAACAAGAAACCTTGCATGGAAAGAACTAGAAATTAAGTTTCTGGAGACATGTTTTCTTTTTCTAAATACTGACAAATAACTCCTGCCAAATGCTACATAAAGGAGAAAAAGAAACATATGGCAGTTCAACAGGAGTGAAAAGATGAGCTAATCCAGCATCCAACAAGTCTTTGGATGAGACTATAATAAAACCAACCAGCCTTTATCATGCTTGATAGCACCACTATAATTAGGAGTCTGTCACCAGCTTCATAATGAACTCTTAGCCCTATTTTCAGGGGCTTATAGTCTGGTAGTAAGAGTCACTTTGAGTTGCAACTTGGCATACTGGACCTCTCTGTGCTGAAAGCTCAAATCTAGCTTGCAGGTTTTAAATAAAGTGACTGTTAAAAATTGGGGGGCTGTGCCAATGATGAGCAAGTTGTGCTTATAATCTGTCCTGAGTGTTAAGGAGTCTGTGTCTAGGGTGATTTATTTGCTTTTAGCGTGAAAAATAAAAATATGCAGTTCAGAATCCTGTTGTGCTCCTACACTGCCTTGTAGGAATCAAGAATGTAAGGAATCAAGATTTTTATTTACTTTTTTTCCCTCCCTTGATTTTATGATCCCTACATCTGCCCTAGCAGAAGCTGCTGCTGCAGGGCTGGGGACTAGCGTTTGCTGTACTCTGCCTTAAAAATGTTCTTGTAAGGAAACTCATTCTTTGCAAGTTAGGTTTTCAATCTTAGGGAGAATTCTGGCAGACAAGGCAAAAATCCAGCCTACTTCTTTCTTCTTTCCCTCCATCCTTGAGGCTTAGTCAGCTGCTGGCAGAGGGACTGGCTGTGCAGAAGATGTCTCCGCTGAGTAGAGATATGCAGTTAATTCTGAATAAAGGGGTGTGGGGAATTCAGGAAGTGTCCAATTTTTTTCTGAAGGCAGAATGATTGCATATCTAACTACAGGTACTAGAAGCTGAAAGGAGCCCTCTAAATCTTATATGTTGTCCTCTCATCCTTGCAGTGTAGGAGTTTCTCAGTATGTCAAGATGTGTAATGTAGCTTTATGAGAATGCTCACAGGAGACAGGGCAGAGCTCTCACAATAGCATCTCCTCTGCAGAACATGGGTCTAGTAATGAAAGGTCAAATATTTGTATGCTAAGGCTGTGGGTTCAGATTACAGCTAGATGCCTAATGAGATTTTCAGAAACATTGAGGCTCCCCTGCAGCCTTGTCTGCCAGACTCCTTAAGAGTCTGGCTTAAAAGAAATAACTAGGCAACCTCAATAACTTGAGCAAAACCTGAGTAGGTCAGTCCTGTCCCAGTATGATTCAACCTTCTGACTTATATGTAAAAGCAAAGGTGAACTGAAGTGTATTCAGTTCACATTTAATATAGAGTAAATGTTAACTTTCCCTCCCAAGCACTTCAGGATAGTTTTTGATGTTCATTTGATGAAGGTGAATAGGGTGGGAGAGGACTGATATTCATGAGGTGCTGCAGCAGTCCTGCAGGTCAGGCAGCTGAGGGGTGCCTCTGAATCTTGGAAGGGAAAAAAAAAAAAGTCTTATAACCCACACATCTGAGTGCTGGAGACCAGGGAGCAGGGTGTGTCTCATAACCCCTCTAACTCCCTGCCGTACTGCTTCTGCTTGCCAGAGACACTCTGTGCTGCTTTTCTGACAAAGAGACCTCCCGAAAGCTCTACATTTATGAATTAGTAATTCATAAATTAGCAGCTGTAGGTTGGCAGTCTCTTCAGCTGGCTATGCCAGGTTTTGCTCTCTCAAATGTGAGGCTGACCCATAAAGGCTATGCCTGTAAACTCAAGAGTTGAGAAATCTTGTCCCTTGAAGAGACATCATGCTGTTGGTGGCCATCATGCCTTGTCTGTAGCCGAACCCCATGGGAGCCAGGAAATGCTGCCTTTTGCAGATCCCTTGGCCCCAAGCCCTCGATCCTGCTGTACCCCATTCAAACCCTGCTGGCACTCCTGCTGCTGACTTCTGACCTAGCTGGCCAGGGAGGACAATAGGAAGGAGAGTGGTAACATATGTGCCTCGATACACATACATTCTTGGCTTCCTCACCTCTATCTGCTGGCAGGCATGTGGTAGGAAGCAGCTGCTCACACAACTAGTTGCATTACACTCTTCATTGGGCCCCGTGCTTTCCAGCAGGAGCCACGGAGCATGGATGTGAACCAAACTGTGACAGCCTTCTGCAGAAAGAAGAAGAGATGGTGTAAAGAGGAAGGGAGACAAGGCAGGCAGGGACCTCTGCTTGGTTCTCAGAGTGCAGATGTGCAAGATCCTGGCTTGTGGCGTGAAGGAGGGACCTTTACCACTGGGGTCCCTACTACTGCCTGCTTGAGGTAGCCATTACAGGAAAGCATGGAGTATTCTAGCATTCCTGTAAAGAGAGGCATGTATAACCTCCAAGAGGAACACCATGGATGAGTGAGTTTCACTCAGCCATCTTCAAAAGCCACGAGCCATGTAGTGCATAGGATCTGCTCATGCTAGCAACTTTGATATGGGCACTGAGGACTGGCATCTGAGAGATTAGTACATGAACATGGGAGACCTGTGTGGGTATGGTTTTGATCAGTAGGGAAAAAACAAACTGAGATATTCAATCAAGAATATAAAGCTGATCACAGAAGGAAGCCAATGTACAGTTTCATTGAAAAGAGGGCTTTTTAGAAATTCCATTCATTAGAATATTTTTCAACTCTTTGCTTCATCTTAATTTAGAGAGAAATATGGAAGCACCTTCCAGTTTTTGCTTCACAGCAGAAGCTTGCATAACCCTTCAATTGGCATTTTCAAATTACAGTATAAATTACAAAAGGAAAAGTTGCACTTGATGTGGAAAACACAATCTGTGTCTACAAAGTCTTCTGTTTTAAAATGCTTATTTATACTCCAGAAAGTATGACGACTCATCTTACTAGCAGGGCATTTTATTTTAAAATTTGTGTTGTTTAACATTTTTCTGAAAAAACACTCTAAACCAGAGGAATCTTGCAGCCTTGCCTTCCCTTCCCTTCTGCCCACAGCTTCATCACAATTCCTATCCTTTTCCATGCATATCTAATTCAGAAAAAAATATATAGATAAGCATATTTAATACTACCTTTCTTGGAACTTAAGAATTAATTACTTGATGCTTAGCGGTAGCTTCCTCTTCTGCTGCTGAGTAAGGCAATGGCTAATTTCAGAAAAGCCTGTGAAGAAAAAAGATCAACTCTCAAACAGCAAGGATAGACTCTGTATGTTTATCTTCACTAAAACATACCAGCTGTTCCTCTCCGCAAATAAGTTAATTAGGTATTTGACTTTTTCTAACATTTGCTACCAAATACTACTTATAAAAAGCAGTCTTTGCTCTTTCTTTTCATGTGACTCATGGAACAAATGCTTTGAAGAAGCTGCTTTTTCCTTTTTCTCTGTTGCATTAATAGTCAAACTGTCATACTTCAACTATCAAACTATGAGGTTTCATTTTTGACACCCTTCTGGAGCTAGTATTTTTTTTTAAATTACCTACAATACACTTTGGCATAGCAGTTGAACCATGGAGACCAAACCTTTCCTTTGTTTTTCTTAAAATTCTGAGTTCCATTTTGAAAGCCCTTGGGGTTTTGGCAGTTTCTGCATTTGACAAAACTTTAGAGTGAAATAAAAAACAGACAAGAAGGAGGAAAGCAGCAATTTTCCCACCTCTGAGGAAGCTGGGTGGCACACCACTGACTCTCCCAGGAGGCAGATGTTTGGGGAGGTAATGCTGGGCCATCATTCCTGGCCCATGTCTGAAGACTAAATGATGCCTATTCACTGTGAATTTTGCCTTGCCAGTAGATGTCTAAAAGTTTTATTATTCCCTCATATTCCAAGTAGCTATTGCTTCTTCTGTTGCTACAATCTCCTAACAGTTATGGAGCTTTAAGTTCCTCATGCCTCTAGTACTTCCCCTCGCTTCAGAAAGAGTCTCTGCTACTCTGGTCCCCACTTCAGTCTTTTCCAGTCTTTCTGCCTCTCCAGTTGCCTCCTCCTCCATTTCTCAGCTGTTCTTTATGGGTCTTCCAAAGAACAGCGGTCTATATTTGGTGTGATTCTTTCCTGTCTTGTTAGTGCCATTGGTAAGCTTATCATGGAGCAGTTAAATTGTCTGCACTTTGTAATTTCATTCTGCTGGTTTTTGATTGTAAGGAAGAAGAGACTGTTGACATCTGTCTTCAAGCTCAGGAAGTGGCCATTGAGATACATTTGTCCCCAGCTTATTTGAAAATACTGGTTTTGGCAAAACCAGAAATACCACAGTTATTTTTAGTAGAACCCTTCATTTTCCATAGCTGACGATTTTGGTTTTCCATTTGCTCTGGATAAGATTATTTTTCAAACCTATTATACATTTATAGATATAGTCATCCATTTAGGAACTGAAACCACAGAGTAGGGAAGCAGAAGAGCTCTGCACATACTCATCATGCTGTGTGGACCAACCATTGTAATGGTGTGTGAGAAACAAGCCTCAGCACCACAGTGCTCTGTCCCCAAAACTCTCTCACTGAGTCTAAATCCTTCACAGAACTTACTGCTTTCTGCTCACCAAGTGTGAAGGCTGGGAACCATTTCTTATTAAATGGAATTATTTTTCAGGAAGAGTTTTGCTTGCAAGAAAGGTAGAAGGTTTTTACTTCTGCAGGAAAAAAGAGGAAGCAATGAGAACTGAGCAAAAATGGACACAAAAGCACTGTAGTTGTGGATTGAATCAACACAGCATGTGTGTTTTGGATTTGTGCACACATGGTAATAAAAGCCAGCAAAACTCTTCATGGGATTTTACCAAGAAGAAGTTAATGCAGATGCCAAATCCATTTATCATTTTTTGGTTGTGTGCCACTGTCCCTTATGACCTTTTCCAGGCTGTAAGCAATGAACACTTTCTCCCCCAGTACATACACTTGTTCTGTTTTTAATTGCTTCCTCACCACTCCACTACTTATATGTTTTGTGGCACCAGCAGTTTTCCTCTTATAAGGGGCATGGACCATTGCTTTAAGAAATAGAAGTATTTGGAGAGAGAACAGGAATGGCCCAGAAGCAGTTTAAGGGGATTTTGGGGGAAAGCTGTTTACAATAGGATTACTGTGCTTCTACTCCTTTTTCCAATTAATAAATTCTCTTTTTTCTCTACCCTGTGCTTTCTTCCCATTGCTTCCCCCCCACAACTCTTCCAATTAGAAAGGGTAGGTTCTTCCACTCATATGTTTGTGGTCTACCTGGGAGGAAGCTAGTATAAGGTTAAGTTCTTTCACAGCCTCCTCATGCTGCCCTAGGGAAAGTGTCATGCCTCAGTTGCTCAGTTAATTCAGGTCTTTCCTGCACTTCATTGATTTTGCAGTTGTTCCCTTCCATTACTGTTTGAAGATATAACACATCTTGTGCTGCCAGCATCCCCTAGCTGATGGTGAGAGGCGCTCCCCTTTGGTCATGGAGGTGAACATCTAATTTTGCTTTTATTCTTCTCTCATCCTACAGAAACACAAGAGTTGACATCAAGAGCTGTTAGGCAGAAAACAGCTCCTCTTCTGACAGCTCTGTCAGCTGGTCAGAATTTGCAGGGATAGTTTGAATAATAGGCCTGCACACACCTGGTTGGTTTTGGCAGATACAGGCAAGGGAGGGAGCATCATCTAAACGGCTCTGCTGTAAGCTGTGAAGGCTGGTAATATCCACAGGAGTCTGGACAAGCACTGTGCTGAAGACAGTCACTTCTCCAGCTGGTGGAACTGAAGCTGGGAGATGATGTCTGGCTACAAGTTGTAACTAGTGCTTGTGACTTCCATTAAGGCAAATCTTTTTTCCTGGTCTGTGGTTGTATATATTGGGTAAGAACAGTCAAGGAAGTGTGTACTTCAAACTGAGGGTTGTGTTGTCGTGTGCATTCTTAGCTCTGGTATATGGTTATGGGATCCAAGAGGGTTTGTCACAGCTGGTGGCCATAATTTGCTCTCTGAATGTTCAGAGAACACAATATTTTAGAGAAGATGAACACTGACCTCACCTCAGTTTAGACCTTGGTGGGTTGACTACAGCAACCACATGGTTGTGCCTGAAAACAAGACTTGGTATGAGAAGCTGATCTACAGAACATCCAACTGTTGCTTTTTGAAGAACCTCAAGATAACAACAAATGAAGTAATCAACAGAGAATTAAGTGAGGGTTAAGGTGTAAAAGGATCTGTTGGTCTTCTTATAGACTAGTTAGACTAAAGTGCTCTTCTGGCATGGTACAAGCATGCATGAATATGGATTCAGAAGAGGAGGCAATTCATTGGTTTGCCAGTTTCTTCTGCCTGGTAACAAGTGCAAGGATAAGAGGAAATTACCTCAGATTGCACCAGAGAAGGTTTAGATTGGATATAGGGCATAATTTATTCACTGAAGGTATGATCGGGTATTGCAACAGGCTGTCCAGAGAAATGATCAGCCCTGGAAGTATTCAAAAGGCATGTAAATGTTGGACTTGTCTATAAAAGTGAGGTTGGGTTAACGGTTATATTTAGTGATTGTAGAGGTTTTTCCCAGCCTTAAAGATTCTCTGATTCATGAAGCATTATGAGCTGGAAAGCCACTATGTGGTGGTACTCACAGAATGAGGAATTTGACAACTTTCTTTATCCTTCATCAGCAAAACCAGAAGAAGAATTTTCAGCTTTTCAGACTTCTTCTCCATCCCCAGTGAAGCTCACCACCAATTCAAGCCACTTTTTTGTGGGACAAAATTGTTTGTCTGTGTGTGTGAGACAAAAACATACAGGCACATATCCTTTGTAATCTTTTAATAGTTTTTCACAGAATTGATCCAGCCTGGGCTTTTTTCCCCATGTTTTTGGCATCCTTTTTGTGAGTTGAGTTGCTTCCATGCAGCACAGCTGATGATGGGCTGTGGGGCAAGGACACATCAGCGGCGTAAGCAAAGAGTGCTGCCAGGACCTTGCTGTGAATCTTCAGCCTCATCTGTCTGTTGAGCTGCCTGTATGCCTTTGCTCTAGTGTCTCTGAAATACTACAAAAGCACTGTCTTGGGCAAGAGTGGTCACTTCTAGCAGAGCTGTGGAAGGTGTAGGAACCAATCCCTGTGGAAGAGGAGGAAGGACTGAAAATGCCTCCAGTCAACACTGTTTTCAGAGGATCCCTTCCATGGATCTCGTTGCCTGTCCTCTCAGTGCTGTGGTGTAAGAGATAACTGTGCTTTCCTCCAAAGCAGACTGATGAAATCTGTTTCCATTACACAAAGATGCATTGTTCCCTTTAGTGCTGAAGGAACTGAGTTCCCTTCAGGCCTTAGCTGTAATTTGCCTCTCTTGCTTTCAAAGGTGTCTGTCTATTTTGAAAAAAAATTCATTTAAGTCTTCATTCTCCTTGCAGCCTGCCTTCAGACTCAGCAACAATAACAAAAAAACATTGAACAAGTTAAACTGCAGGCTTGTTCCTTCCTTGATTCATGGTGGTATCTACCAAGAATGTGGTGGGACTTTGAGTGAGGCTCTCCCAACAGGAGAAAAATGGATCCCCTCTGCAGTACACATATCTCCCAATCAGCTCAAGTGAAAATGAGCTCTTCAAGTATTTCCTTTCTCTCCCAAGTAAACCCATAATTAATTCAGTTCTGATATGTTCTTCTGGCTGTTCTCAGACCTACTTCATCTCTTTCATTATAGTCAGGTAATAAATCCTTTAATTTTGGAGAAACAATTCAGAAGGTTCAATTTTGGTATTTTCTTTGGATCTTCGTTTTCTATCCAAGTAATGTATTGTCTTTGAAAGTGAGATCAGCATAGGTTTTGGTCTCCACAAAAAACAGTTTGAAATGAGACTTGTTATCATCCAGTGGCTGGCTTTTGGATGGAGTTCTAGGTAGAGGAGCTCATGTAGTTCAGCCTGATGTGTATTTAATAATATCCATGGAATTCCAGTGTTTGAAATTTGCATTGAGAAAGAGTGGGAACAGCCTTGTCTGTCCCAGCATTGTCTGTCTGATCTCTTGTTGCCTTTTGACACCATCAAAGTTTCTGATTCAAACCTGGGCACCATTAGGGTGAAATTAAATCTCCTGATAACATGTTGGCTTTTCTTAGGAACTGCTTAAAAGCAAGAGGTAGCAGAGAGTGTAGTGGGTGGTTTCTGGTGGTGTGGCACAGCTGTTGCAGGTGCACTGCCTGAGCAGCCAGTTTACAAGGCTTCCATTGCAGGGTCTGCACAGTTCCCACCACATAACTGCTGATGCTGCACATGGTTGTGTGCTTTGGATCTGTTTCATGCCTTGTTCTCCAGAGGCAAGTCACTCTAGTTTGTGAAGATACCTCAAAAGAGAGGCAGTTGCTGTCCAATGAACATGTGTTTGTTGGCTTCACACATGAAAACATTAGCTAGGGTTTTCTTATGCCTGTTGGCAGAAAGGTGTTCTTTTAAAGAAATGCCAATAATAATAAAAGCTACTTCAAATAAGATCTGGGTTTCTTGACTACAAGTGGGAAATTATGTAGATTACCAACCCTGAGAACCCTCTGATACTCCATGTCATGATTAGAGGGTGTACAAGCCTATTTGAGGACTTGGCTTATTTAAACTACTTGAGTTCCATAGTTAAATTACTTCAGGTAATGCTTAACCAGCCGTGTTTTCTAACAATGAGGGCTCAGTATGTTACAGAAGATGTAGTTTGTTTGCTGTTTGTGACCTTCTCTCATATTAAAGTAATGCTTGTGACTGGTGACTGGTGACTGGTTTCAAGCCTTTGAAATGGGGGCAGTTTTACTGATTATATTCCATAATGAAGTTACATGACTAAATATTGAATAGAGGTTTTCCTTTTGCTGTGTGACATGGTCTGATCTGTTGGCCTTGAAATAGATAATTGGAAGCTAAGATGGCAGCGTTTTTTTAAAAAGAAAGTGCCTCATTTTGAACTCAGTTTAAGAATCTCTTACTCCCTGTGTGTACTCTGCATATGATTTAAACCACATGTCTGGAATACACATGGAAGTTATTTGAAGGCAAGAAGCAAGTCATGTGTATGTGAAATGTAGTGTTGTAGATCTAACCATGGCTGTATATGTATATTTGATATTTTATTTATATACACATATCACTGGATACTAATTCATCTCACTAGGACATACCACAATAGCCTTAAGAACTACTGTGAGAGTGTCATCCCTTGTGGCCCATTTAGCATTTGTGTTAAGAAGTTGTCCCTGCCACCTTCCAGAAATCTGTTTTGAGCTGCTTCTCCCTCTTTGAGTTCAGAGAGGTTGAAGTCTCCCTTGAGAGCTAGGGTATGTGGTCTGGAGACTTCCTCGAGTTGTTTACAGAAGACTTCATGAACTTCACTGTGTGGTCTGCAATAACCTCCCATCACAGTGCCACCCTCACTGGTTTCTCTTTTAATGCCAACCCACAGGCATTTACCCAGGCTATTGTCCATCCCATAAATGAGCTCCCACACAATTGAGTGTTCCTTTCATGTAAAGGGCAGCATTCTGCCTTATTCTGTTTTCTTAGGTGGATCTCTCTCATCATTTCTATTGCTCAAGAGAGTTCCATGGTCACAAAAGCCACATCTCTGCCTGAGATACCAGTGATCATGCAGCCAGACATGTATTGGCAGGAATTATGCACTCCTACCTGCACTTTTCCATTTTGCATTTAGAATCAAGGAGTGCATTGCCTCGACTCCAGCCTTTACCCATAGAGCTCTGTAGCTCTTCAGTTCCAGATCTAGCATGGCAATATCACCACTGCCCATATGTATGAGAAGCAAGGGGTAATAGTTGTAGCTATAGGATAGTGAGCTTCAGTTTTTCATCATCCCAAATTCGGCACCCCACAAATAAACTATCTGCCATGACAGCATCTCGCATCAGTAGATGCATGCCTTTGAGCCCTACAGAAGGGAATCTCCAGCCACTGTTACCCACCCCCTCTTTATGGTGTTCATACTTCATTAAGGCCTTGTGGACCTTGAAACCCCACTTGATGGTGTTTGCTCCTCATCCCAGGCTATTATATGATAGAACCAGAATCTCTTCAGACCCGAGGGCAGAGAAAGAGTGTCTGTCCTGCCCCAGAAGTCCCAAGCTGCAAGCTGCTTAGGAGTCTATGTTCACCACACAACTTCCCTCCTTCTTCACATTGTGTAGCTTGGGCTCTTGCTTTTGCAAGACCACAAAGACTCTGCTTATCTCCTGTTTGCCCTCTGCTTTCTTCCTCCCAGCCCTTAGGTGGGTGCCCAGTGCCCCATGGTGCTGCACTTCTCTGGGAGAGACCATGGACGAGGTGGGGGCAGGCACCTCCCTCTGGGCTGTGGCTGCTGATTTGCTACAGTGCTATCTATTATTTCCAGCCACTGCTGCAGATCCAGAACCTGCTAATTCAGGTGAGAAGGATGAAGTGCATAACAGCCCTGGGCATCTTGTAGAGGAGAGAAAGGAAATTAATTCCTGAGGATTCCCTGCAGCACAATGTTTTACCACAGTCTCACTGGGACAGGAGGATGTGGTGTAGCTCTCCAGCAAAGGGGGCTGGAGGGATCCTGAGAGGAGAGCCCTACTGGGTAGCCAAGCTTGACTTTTCATAAATAGTGTTTTAAAAGACTGGTTCTAACAAGAGTGAGAAAATATTTCTTACTTTCTTGTCTCCAGGCACCCTATTAACAGGTTTGGTGCAGTCAAGATCTCAGTTTCAAGAGTATAAAAAACTGTAGGGTTGCTTTTTTCGTTTTGTTTGTGTTTTTCCTACAGGGTGTAGTGATAACTTTCCTGGAATCTTTTTTTTTCTGATTTTTTCCCAGCCTCAGTGTCAAAAAGAAACACATTATCCATATTTGATAAGTCACTTTTGCCATTAATGCCTACCTTTGAGATAACTTTTTAAGCCACTTGAGTATTCTCGCATGAAAGTCAATAGTTTTTTCTGTTGGTATCGGGTGTTTTTTTAATTTGTGGAGTGCCTTTTTTTCATTCAAATACATGTCTCAGCCTCATCAGAATATTAATAAGTAGGTTTTTATGCATAAGTATTTATTTCCAGACCCAATTTGCAGCTGTTATGGTTTGTTGGATCAGCGATTTCATTTTTTAATGAAAATTCTAAGGAGGTTTTGATTATGAAATGCAATGTCTTGAAAAGAGCTATTAAGTTTCAATGTATCAATACCTGCTTTTTAAAAAACTTGCTTTTAAAACTTCATATGTTTTAAACATATGTTTAATAAACAACATGTTTAATTTATCCATGGTACCTCTAATTTTAAAAGTCTGGATGACAGAAGGCTTCCATCCCCTTAACAATTTGGAAAATAAATAACTTTTGGGTCTAATTTAGACTCGCAAAAGGAAGTAATAATCTAGAACAACATGTAGGATGATTATTCAGGTCTCTTTGTGTTCCAAAAAGCCCTTTAGAAGGTTTTGGGAATCATTTTAGAAGCCAATGATCCCTCAGCATGGTGGGTGAATGTGATTCTTTTAGCATAGGAGATGGCATTACCCAAAATCACACAGTCCAACTTCCCACTAGAAGTGCAGCCCTTCCCCTGAGGTTTCATGCTTGGCCCAGTCCTCCTACGTTAGTTCTTCTGAATCTGGTGGGGATGGGGCAGAAGGCTTATTTGGCCCTTCATAGGTTAAAAAGCCCTGTGCAACACTTCGGAGGAAGGCACGGGAACAGTGTGGCTATTTGTGTGCCCACAAATGTGGCGAGACAGTGGTTTACATTTTGCTGACAAATGACTTGGTTTTGATCCAACTTAAGTTGGAAACAAAATTGTAAGCTCCGAGTGAACTGGATCCTACAGCTGTTCACCACATCTGGGCTTTTGTAAGGCTCCCACCCCCAAGCTGCTCCCATAGCAAGGCCCTGCACATTCTCCTTAGACAGATTATTCAGCAGAATCCAGTTGAAAACTGCCTTCGTGTTTGCCAGGGGTTTGTTGGCCAGGACTGGCCTGTCTGAGAGGAAAACATTCCTGGAAGATGTCTGGAGAGCTCATCGCTGCGCCTTTCTGCTTGTTTGTCAGTGCTGAGGACTGGGGAAGCCATTTTGCAGCACACAGAGCAGTCTGTGCTCTACCCCCTCTTTGGCTGTGCCAGGAAGATGAAGATGAGAGAATTGGAAGGAGAATGATCAACCTCCACTGAACCATTGAGGTTTTCCTGATTTGGGTGGTGCAGTTAAAAAGGACATCATAGGTTTCCCTCAGGTACTGTAATACATGTTTTATTAGACCTTTCTTATCTTGGTCAGCAACACTTTGTTCTGGCATCCTCTCAGCCACCTTCTCCTACTGACTCCTACTGCCCAAAGGGGTGGTGCTAGCCCCATTCTTCCCTTTATCCCCTCTGCAGATTGCCTGTCTGCACAGTGAGCCAGCTCAGCTATTGCACAGCCAAACCGCACCAAACAAAAGAAAACGAGGTTTTTGCTAGATTAGGGAGTCAATTGAGTTTACTTCTGAGGGCCAGCCACAAGGAGGATGTGAGACTGCACAGTGCAGGCTAAGGAACAGAGGATGTCCCCCTGTCTGGTGGTGTGGATCTTCTAGGCCAGCTGACTCAGAGCTGTGCCCAAAGCATTCCTTCTTGGGTGTCCACCAAGATGCAAATTCAGAGAAACCCGTCCTATAGAAAGACCGCACTGATCTCTCTGTGCCTCTCTCGTGTGTTTCTCAATGTGGGCTCTTTGAGGAATATGCTTTACTTTTATGCAATTCTGTTGAAAGAGGCAGTCAAGCACAAGAGGACAAATTGGTTTAGAAAACAAATTTCATTTATCCCAATGCTCATAAAAGCATTTGTCTTATAACCTGTAAAAATGAATGGATGCTAGAGAAGCTATTCCTATTTCCTAGTCATGCTGAGTGTAGCCTCTGTCAGCACAGGTGATCCCTCACCCTCAAATATTGAAGCTGAGGCTGTGGCAAGTACCATTCTTCAGCTCAGTAATTCTGCATCTCACTGTTACAGCCTCCACAAGTCACTGGCTGGTGTAAATGCCCATCTCTTGCAGTAAAATGGATTTTTTAAAAACATTCTTTTACCTCATTTAGTTAATTAAACTCAATAAAACCGTGAAAAGTTATTTCAGGGAAAATGTAAGTCTGCTGTATCACTATGGGAGAAGAAAAAATGAAAGTGTATCACTTTGGGGATGTGATAGTTTATTTCTTTGGTAGAATCTCCTGAACATAGTTCACAGAGGCAATGTTTGAAACTCCAGTAGGGTTGCATGTTATTCTAATGCTGTACAGCAGCTCCATCTGAATGCCTGAAAACCTTTCCCGATATTTTATGGGAAAGATGCTAAATTCTGCGGCAGTGTTAACCGTGTGCTGCTGAACAATTAGACTGAACAATTCTAGTCCTCACCTGGCAATGAAAAAAAGGCTTGAATTGTGCATATTTACAGGGTGTTTTGTTAATCATCCTTCTTTTCTAGCACAGATTAAAGACCTAGCCAGCCCCTTGCAAGCAGCAGGAAGCATTTGTTGGCTAACTGTGGCAGGAGTTAATGAATACTTGGTCTCCTGCAGACACTGCTGTACAAAGAGATAACAGGAGGGAGCACCAAGCATGCCACCTTGCCTATCTTCTTACAGTAACTCAGCCAGCTGGTGATTAAAGCATCTAGTTTTAGAGGGCACAAAGAGAAATGCTCTGGAATTTCACGCTGAATTGATTTAAGAAGTTACTGTTCCAGCTGTCAGCTATGTTTCTTTAGCAGGGATGGTTGAAGGAAATGAAAGTCGACTTCCCCCTCATCGCAGTTCACAGCCCAGTATTACCATATTTGTGCTGAAATATGCTGGCCATCCTTTTCCAGAGATTGCAGCCTCCAGCAGACGGGTAGGATTGACAGTATCGGGTGGCATCTGCCACCAGGCATTAACTACTTGGACTCATATTCCCACTACATTATGTTAGGGCTAGGAGACTGGTGTTTGTGGTACCTCACTAAAACTTCACCGAAATTATACAGATTATATATCCACAACAGCAGACAGCATGCTGCTTACCGGAAATTGTAACCTACAGCAGATGCAATTGCCTTTGGAGGCAAACGCACATGTGCATGTCTGGCCACACTGTCACGGACTTCCCTCACAACTTTAGGAAGGGCAAGGGCATATTTTAGCTCACGTCTTGAAAGAGCCTTCGCAGTACTTTATTTCATTTTGAAGGAAGACATCTGAGATTTTGTTTTTCTTTCCTTTTGTTATAGTATGCTGTGTTGCCTGTTTCAAGCCCTGTTTCAAAACTGGGCTTTCTGGTGAGGTTAACCTTTCATCACATGTAAAGCAGGGGTTAAATCACTTGTATTATTGAAGGTATTCTTCTGCTTATTCACAGAAGTGGAGGGAGGGGAAGGCTTTTCTGTCAGGTCCATAAAATAAATTCAGGTCAGACAGGTTTTGAAGCTTCTAGAAAGTTAGAGGAATGTGTTGCTGTTAAAGGACTAGTTTCACTGGAATTCTGCATGGACTGCTGTCAGTAATTAAGGTTTTTTCCTTCTGTGGGGTCTGATCCCTGGGAATGAACTGAAATAATTTTGCAGGCTAGATACCATTTGTCTTGATGACTGGCAATGAAGACAAAGTTATGGAGGTGACAACTGCCTGCCAAAACTCCTTTATAGCTATGTGGTTTGTCAGTTTACTGTTAGGTTACTTACCATTTTATCCTTCGTATTTTCTACTACTGTGATAAATTGAGGATATTCATTCATTGAAAATGCTGAAATATCTACTCTATCATTATCTTAATAACTTGGGTCAATGCAGCATGTGTGCACTGCTACAGACCAGTCCTGCCTTCCTTACAGCTGTCTGTCAGAGTGCATGGCAGTGACCCTCAGAAAATGCTGGGCAATTGAAAAAGACTTTATTTCCATGCAATTTGTCTCTCTGAAATGGTTCTTGCTTTCTGCACTGTCACCCACTGCATACAGCTAAGTGGATAAACATGAAATTGTTGTGCACATCAATATGATGCACATGCCAGAATGTGTCATGGATAATCTGAAATTACCGGCAGACATTTATCTGCCCTTTCTCTGTTTGTTTGTGTGTTTGTTTATGGATTTCTGTGCATAAGCATTTTTGGGCTACAGGTATTATATAAGTTAGAGTTTTTCATAAACAGATCTAATGCAATATATTAATTCTGCTTGGAGTAGCTTCTCCTCCCTTCATTATATCATCATGTAATGATAACAAATTTTCTAACAAGTCACATAAATGTTTTTAAAATTCTCATTTGGAAAGATGTCTCTGCAGGTGCCATATTTTCTTTAAAACTGTCAGTTTGCCAGCATGAAGTAAAATTGAGAAAGCAAAACTATGCATTTTTTTAAAGATTGAGTCACAGAAAATAATACTTCAAGAATAATTTCATTTTAATAACCTTCATTCTTAGAAGAATTTCATCTTGTAGTTCTTTGCTATTGCTGTGTGATTGTGTGATTTTTATTTTTTTTATTTTTTATGATGTAAGCATGGAGACCTTACCAATCTTTGCTTTGTGTTCATCAGTTACAGATAATATCATTTGCTCCATACATATAATAGGCTAAGGAATAAAAGACTTGATCCTAGCACTAGTAAACGAAAAGCACTCTGGTGAGAACTGAATGTTACTGCATTCCTTTTCTGCTCTTGGCAGAAAGCATGACAGTGGTTTACATGCATTTTTTTCCCTCACATTTCTTTTGCTGGTGGCCATTAATGCTGTTACTTCCATTATCATGTTTCAAGCAGTGTGCCTTCCTGAGAGAAGGTTCTTCACACAGTAGTATATTTAAATGTGATTCTGGTCAAGGCAGGACTGTATTTTTTCTGCTGAGCTTATGGCTCAATATGTTGAATTATTGAGTTTATTGGATACTTTCTGAATCTAGTAAATAATTTGGTTTTCTGACCTACAAATAAAAGCAAACTCCTAAAAGAACAACTTTTATGCTCATACTGCTTTCAAATAGCAGAAATCACTTTGAAATAATTTCTCCTTCTAAGGTGGTTTTAAGAAACAAGTTATTGTGCACAACAAATACGTAGATTCTCTAACACCCCTCTTCTCTAAAGGTGCCTATTCAAGTCTGACCACTGCTTTCAAGGGGAACATTTTAGTCTTTGAATATTGTGTATATGACTTTGAAATCCAAACATTTTGAGCATGTGGCAGGGTAACAGCATAATTCTCTGACCACCTTTGCACTTTATGTATAGAGTCTGCAGTACTAATCACAAATATGTGAAGACAAGTAATTAATCCTTGCTCTTACTAGAGCTGACTTTTGTGTTTGCTTCCCAAGGAAACTACCTAGACACATTTGATGTTTAAGAATTGCTTGTAAACATGTAAAAAGCTATTACTATGCAAATTTGGTATCCACAGCCTTTCCATTTTGCTGATTTCTTGTGCTCTCTGAGGACTATAGCAAACCATGGTCGAAACGTGAGGCTTAGCTTTCAACCCAAGACTTGGCTGAGCTCTTCACAGCTGTGTGAAGGCAGCCACGTCATGTAATACAGACATTTCGTTAGGTAATCAGTTGACCAGATACATCATTACTTAAAAATTCATTGTAGAGAAAAATCTCTTCTGATTCTAATCTGTGGTTCAGCTGTGATACTAAACTTAAAATCAAGCAAATGTGTATATATATTTAGATGACTGACTTCTGAATGCAGGCCAGACAGAAGCAATTTGCACATTGAAATGTGACAAGCTCACAGTGTAGAATTTTAATCAATGAGACATTTTAGCTCATCTCCATGTATTATTTATACTTGAAGACAAATATCAGATTAAAGTATGGCAAATTTGCTCTTCCTGGAGGAGAGTTTGGAGAGAGTGTGTAAAGACTCAGGGTGATGAGGCTAGACATAGTGAGGACAGTATGCTCCATTAAACTGTTAATCAAACTGGCTGTTTATGACAAGAGGTATCTCTGTTACCACCTTTGTAGTATAAACCAAAATACTGGCACTCTTCCACGTGCCAGTATGTTCTCATGTTAAAATTGAATTCCAGAAACAAGGTTACTGCTAGGCCTTCGGTGCTTAGCTTTATGGAAATTAATTACTTTGTTGCTCTAATTTGTGAGGTTAAATGAGTGTTGTGTGGAATAGCTGGCTGTTGTTCTCTGTTACTAGTGTCAGACAACTTTTCTTGCAGCCACCACCTTTTAGAGAATTTTGGTGAAAATATCACAAATTACCTCACAACATAGTGTACAGTATCCAAATTCCAAAACAAATAGGTATTTTGCAACTGCAGAATGTGGCTGTCTTCTTGAACTTACCAGAACAACATTCTTTAACAATCATGTGTGTATAAGTATCATCCATAATTCCCAGTATTTTTAGTACTTTTTATATGAAACTTACTGTTCACCTTTTCTAATCTTAACCAACAAATATGAATTAAAATATCCTGTAATAAGAAGGAATTCTTATGTACTAAAAAGAAATATGTGTTCATTAAAGGAACATTGAGATCACTGGAAACTTCAAAGATGAATTTGACGCAGAGAATGATTGACTTGTATTAATAGGGAAGAAAACTTTATTCCCAGCTGGAGAGGAAACAGGACTGGCAGAAAATCTTAGAAGCATTTGTTAATAACAGAACAATCTTGTCTTTGGGGTTCTTTTAGATGAATTAAAATCAGCTTCCTTTCTCTTAACTTGCTGAATTAACAATAAAAGATTAACAGTATTGTGACAGAATTCTAAGAGTTCTGACTTGATCAGTTCTTTGTAAGTGCATAAACTTTATTTTGGCCAGTGTTGAACAAGTAACTCATTACAAAAAAGTAATTCAAGATGATGAAGTGAGTTTTGCTCATAAAAAATTTCAACTGCACTATTTAAATACATTCCGTACATTTTTCTCCCCAGTGTTTGGCAAGGGAGAAGAGCTGCCATGGCTGTTCTCTTTTTGAGAGTGCCTAGAAATTTCCTAATTATAAGTCCAGAAAAGCACCAGAAGGATGAGTAGGTTCTCAAAAATTTCCAAAAGTTTTGGGGAAACCTGAGATCTCCGGCTATTTCAGATATTCTTCAAAGAGAAGCAGTTATAAATATGGAATGCAGAAACCATGTGTACGTTTTGGCAAGTAGAAAACCTTGCTGGGTTTTTTTTGTGTTTATCACAGTAAATATTTAATAATCATCAATAAATCACTTAAGCTGATGGTGAGCTTAAAGCATCATCAGGGTTTCAGCTTCAAACATGTCGTCTACAATACTTGAAGCCCAGAGCGCATATGTGTGGAATTGCCAATGAATCTTGTCTCAGTAGTTCAACTGACACTGTTTCTTATTCAGATCATAGCCTGCACAACTGGTAGCATGCCCCATGAAAGAAATTATTGTAATTGTCATAATAAAAATAATTTACCACACTGCCTTTTTTTTATAGTCAGCAGTCCATAATGATTGGTTTTATTGCCTTATAAGATGTTTAAGTCAAACACACATATTTGAAATGTAAATAAGAATTTTTAGGGGCTCAGTATGCATTGAGATAATTTTTTTAAACTGAATTAGTACTTTACATACTGTTCCCTTGGGATTTAGAAAGACAGTAATTACATAGTAAACATACACTCATTATTGTAATCACTTGTTGCAGTTTAACAGTGTCCATGAAAATATGTCACTTCTTGCTGAAATATTAGGGTAATTTAAGTTTTGGGTTTTTAAGTCTACTACCCATCGCAATGGCTAAGCTCCACTGTAGAAGACGAAGGTAGTTTGAGAAATGGCATTGGGTTAACTGTCTCTGTTAAATAGGTAGTGGATGCTTAGCTTGGTGTGCCAAGCAAGCTAGATGGTAGCTTGGTGCTGCTGGTCCAGGAGTTTGTAGTAGGGTTTTAATAGCTTATTTAAGGTGGGGCTTTTTTCCTCCCCTGTGTGGTCTAAAAGCAATTGCTTCTTAGAGTTCCCTTCTGTGAATATCATCTCCAGGTCAGGATGCCATAAATGCTTGCTCAGGAGACTAAGAGCAAGACAGCACATAGGTGGTCAAACATCCAAAACGAGGCAGAAAAGAATAAGGAAAGAGAAACACATAGCATCTCCCTTAATCACATCTTGTGGGAGTTAAATCATATATCATCATTTAATCTCACAATGGAAATGCAAAATATTTAAGAGACAGTGTGAGAATACTGTAGTTTTGAAGGATAGGCTCATATTCAGTGATTTATTTTTTTTAAAATTAAATAAATCAATTAATCAAATTCCCCTGAAAGCAATCTAAATTGAACACTCCACCTGCCTGTTCTGTATTTAAGTATCCATTTTTCTTTCAAAATTCGGTTTGTGATTCAGTTTGACCAGAGGGATGGAGCACCTCTCCTGAGGAAATGCTGAGAGAATTAGGATTGTTCAGCTTGGAAAAGAGAAGGCTTCAGGGTTACCTAGTTGTGTCCTTCCAGTAGCCAAAGCGAACTGACAGGAAAGATGGGGCAAGTCTATTTACAAGGGCATTTGGTGACAGGACAAGGGGGAATGTGTTCAAATTGATGGAAAGTAGGTTTAATAGATATTAGGAGAAAATTCTTTACAGTGAGAGTGGAAAGGCATAGGAGCTGGGAAGCTGTGGATGCCCATAGAAGCTGTGGATGCCCCATCTCTGGCAGTGTTCAAGGCCAGCTTGGATGGAGCTCTAAGCAACCTGGTCTAGTGGAAGGTGTCCCTGCCCATGGCAGGTGGGTTGGAACTAGATGGACTTTGAGGTTCCCTTCCAACCAAAAACAGTCTAGGATTCTAGGATTCTGATGAGTTCTTTTTAACTTTCAACTTGTGACACAGATTGTAGCTGCATGGAGAGCTACTATCTGCACATCTGAAATCAGGTGACCTTGCAGTTTTTAATGTTGCGAGATGGTGTTTGCCCTTGATCATACCCTTCTGCATCTTTTTTGTATATTCAAACACTAAGCTGTTTAGTCTCCTGTCTAAGGGTTTGTTGATACAAATCTTACAGCTCTTATTGCCCATGTACATGTTTTAATTCTGTGGCCTTTTTCAGAACGTGTGGATATTTTGAGTTTTTCAATATTTTGAGAAGGAACAAGGTAATTATGTAGGTTCTAGTTAATTTGTCTTGCTGGTAGATTCTAAGGTGCCCATCTAATTCTGCTTTTGTCTTCTGCAAATTTGCACTGGCCTGATTGTTCTGGAGTAAATCTGTGGAAACTACTCCCTGTCATTGTATCCTAATCCTGTTTCTAACAACTTCCATGTCAAAGGCAAGAATTGATCTTCCCAAAGCATCTTGAAGGGATGACTTTAATGCCTCCCTGTCCCAAGGGACTCTAAAAGGAGATGCCTGTTTATGTCTCCACCCATATAACATGGGGTAACTGCACAGAGAGCAGTTCTTCCCTCCTCCCGTTTTGGCTTAGGAAGTTTTGGAACAGTTACCATGGCTTGATAGAAATTTGGGGGCAGTTATACAAGAGAGTAGGAGAATCTACCTGCCTGGAGTACAGGCCTGACCCTGTTTATCAGTAGGAAGCCATATCTGTATCTTTCTTCTGTATCAGACCACACAAAAGCAAGTTCTTTTCTCCAAAACCGAATGTGGATTGCCTACTATTTAGGGTAAGATACAGACAGCTGCAGAGAAAAATAGACTGCATTTTTCAGTTTGGAAAATGTGGTTATGTCCTTTAACTGGACTTTGCAAGGGTGTGACTGTTTAAGTGCCATTGCAGTACAGGAGGCAGGTACATACCTGGCTAGTTTGTATGCTGTGTTTCAGATCCAGAAAATAGTTCTGTCCCACATCTGACAAGTTTGTGTGGTACTGACTCCTCCAGTATTTGAATTTTGAAGATTCCAGTATTGAATTTTGAAAATTCAAGATGCTTAGTATATTGTGAAATACTAGGAATAATTTACAATAATACTTGAAATTAAGGCTTCATTATTCTACATAACCAAACAGTTAATGAGTTTTCCAAATTAAGAAAGTATCTAGAGGTACTCTTATGATAATTTAGATGTAGTTCTCACTTGAAAAAGATGGATTTGGATTTAAAACCATGGTTCAGATCTGCCTCAGGATTTATTGTGGGCATCATGAAAACAAAGGCAGAATGCTCTCTGCTTGTCTTTTAGCAATTCCTTTGCCAAGAAAATGATGAAAAACTGGATACACTTTGAAACTTTCATTAGGAATACTTAATAATTATTGTCTTAAAGCTATTGGTAGTTGAACACTTTTTGTCGCCTTTTAGTTTTGTAGAATTATCAGTGGTAACGCCTTTAAATTTTCACATTTACTTGGGAACAAACCAGATTGAGAAAAATGCTATTGTCAAGCAACTCAGGACAATTAAAATCTCAGTTTGAGAACTGATATTTAATTACTTACTGCCTAGACAAGCTTGTAAAACAAATTTAATTACGTGCACCAGACAAGCTGGTGGCCTTCACTTAAAATCCTGTGTACATAGGATGACCTGTGTGTCTGGCCTGAGACTGAACAGAGAAAAAAACAAAAGCACAAGTTTTCTCCTGCATGTCACCACAGAACAGCTGTGCTCTATACCTCCCTGGGGAAGCAAATGCATTTGCTGTCTGCCCCACAGTCATGGTGGAGAAACCAAAAGAGAAATTTAACTGAGGTAGAGGTTGAGATGAGTCAAAGGGCTTCTGACCACAGGAATACTGAGTTCTGTGCACTGGCTGAATAGATACGCTATGCTCTATCTGCCAGATACATTAAAAAAGTAGTTACTAGCAGCTTTATTTTTGTGCTGTTGTACAAGGAGAAGGCTGCTGTTGAATTACAGTGATGAGGATGGATAGTTTAACTGCTGATGGCTTCTGATGACAAGGAACTACATTTAGGTCTACACGTGTCTTTGTAGGAGGGAGTGGGTTGTTCATTTGTTTACTTCCATGCTACAGGATTGCATTGCAATCCGTAAATAAACATGTTTGCCCCGGAGGAACGTCTGTAAGGCATAACTACAGTGTGCTTGTCCAGAGCTTGCTGTGGAATTGGACTGTAGGTGAGGAGAGGGTGGTTTGAAAAGATCAAAGTAGACACTTTTTTAGGGTGTAAAGAAAGAAAGTGAATTGTGGGAAATCTTTGTGTACAGAAGTGGAATGAAAACTTTGCAATGAATACCAAAACATAGACAAGGTCCCCAGATAGTGGTCTGGGAATGGGAGAAGGGATTATGTTGTTGCAGATGCAGAGCCAGCAGTTGAGGTTGGAAATGTGCATCATGTGGTTTCTGCCTTTGCTTTTTACTAAAGTCCTGATTCAGATCTCCTGTGTAAGGCTCTGTCTCCCAGACTTGAGCAGATGCCGTGGGATGAGCTGCAGCATTTGCCCCTCCCTGGCAACAGCTTTGCTCTTGTGTGGGAAATGGAGCCCACTAGCCAGGGCTGCTAAAAGCACATTCCTGCTCCTTGGCTGCTTCACTTTGCAGGCTGGTGTGGAAATTAAAACAGTGTTTTATGTTACAGTGTGCCACTTTATTATAAGTGCTTCCCAACCTCATTTTATATTGAATTAATATATAGACCTTATGATTTTATTTTGGCATTAAATTAGCCAGCGATATATATGTCTTGCCTGAAAGATGAGCAGCTACCTATCAGTGTTGTAGATGTTTTCTTGTCCTTATAACTGAATTCCAGGAATATATACACTGTGAGAAAGAGATACAACCTTGTAGAGTTAGTGTTGCTACTCCTAGCATATCCATTATGTGGATGTACATGTACACACACAGGAAAAAATACATACAAAGAGATATGTATGAATCTAGGAAACTGCAGGCTTTCCTTATAATTGTGTATTGTATGTTTCTGTCCTTATATGCATGTGTTCCCTATAAAATACAAGTTCTTTTTCCCCTGTATTAAACAGCTTGATCCAAACTCCTTATCCATCACTACGGAAGATAAACATACATATTATAGATAAACCAAATTGAATAATAAAATAGTGCTCCTCATAGGAAAGCTGGGAAATTTTATAGATAATTTGCTGCAGGTGTTGCTCCTTTTTAGCAGGAGGCAAGGATAACTGTGGTGTTACCTAGTGAGGGTAAATAACAAACATTTTTCAAGAATCAAACATGGCAGTCCATTGTTATAGCTGAAAGTTGTTCTCAGTATGTCCTGTCCTCTGCATAATTTTGTCATGCCTGTTGATCCTCCCTCTTTATATTGGTTCTACTTTAAATGAGCTCTGCAAAAAAACTTGCTGTCAGGTCTGGGAAATATAATGCAACACCTTAATTTTCTGTATTACAAAATGTTCTGAAATGCTTTCAGAGGGATCCCAGTTTGTGCATTGAGTCAGTTGGAGTAATTAGGGCGTGATGCAATTGTTTCTTTATGGGCCTGAAGCCATCCCAAGAACCACAAAGGCTGATTTCTTCCCTGTGAAAGGTTGCTTTAACCCTTGGCCAGGTGGGTGTCATGGTTTTTGTTCAAACACTTCGAGTTCTGAGACAAATGGAATCACAAGGCCTGAAGTTACTCTACTCACAGGATTGCGGGTTAACATGTGACTCTAAATATTTAGGATGACCAAACATTGTTTAAGGAATGTGATTTTGGTTGGGGTTTTTTTTTTGCTACAGAATGATAAAAAAACATTCACAGTGTTCTTGATGAATTAGAATCTGAAATTATTTATTCTGGCCAGCTTAATATGCTGTTATCTTCCATTTTCCTTCTGGAAAATTTTGGCCTTTTCACTGGTTCAATTCCTTGAGGAGCATTATTTTGGACTGCTGAGAAGAAGAGCAAAAATCTCAAAGCTATTTTCTCTCAGACAGTAAAAGGAAGTCACTTATAAATTTGATGATTTGTGCTACGTGCTCCTTCTTGTTATGATAACAGTAATTCTGCATTTTAAGAGAATTAAATAAACTGTGTTCATAGGCACATTTTGGATGTTATGTTTCTAAACACTTGCCTGCTCTCACTAAGGTAGCATGAACTATTATTGGTCTTTCTGACTGTTATGGTAAAATAATTTTGAAAATTGAAAGGTGCTTCGGGGGTTTTGAGTTCGCTTTTACTTCAGAAGATCTCAGACAGGTTAATGGGGAGGTTTCTGCAGGTTGTCCATGTAGAAAAGGTTCATGCACATTTAATATCTTTTCTCAGAAGCCTGCAGTGATGATTTTAGGTTCTGATTTCTTTCGTGAATACTTGAATTTATCAACTAAAGACAAGACATTTACGCTCTTTGTAGCTCTTTTCATGCCCTTGGCTATTAAGGTATAGGAAGGATGTGTTGTAGTGATCCAAATTCAGATCAAATTTTAAGCTGTTTTGTCAACATTTCTTTTGTCTTCTGTGTAAGTATTCTTACTACTGTGTAAGCATTCATGCTAAATCTTCTTCTATGCATGGACTGGGAAGGAATTATCTTTCCTACTTTGCAAACATGCATATTTTTGCTTTTTCTCTAAAAAGGCAGAGAGGACTTGTTGAATACTTCTCCCCAAAGATTTGAATGGCCAGTTCCGTAAAAATTGTTTTGTGACCCAAGCATTTTTGTGCTCCCTCAGAACACATCACTAGCTCAGATAAAAACCTGACCTAAATAGATATGAGCCAGGAATGTATTACCAAAGATTGGAGCCTAAATAATCAGAACACATTGAGGGCTTTCACTTTTTTCTTTCTTGGTTTTTCTAAAAAATATCAATTTACCCTGATGTCCTTCATTACTTCTAGATTAGCCAACCTTCTTAAACTACATAATTACTAGCAAATAGTGTGTGTCATATCAATTGATACATGAATAAACACTTGTAAATTCAAACAAACAAGGGTCTTCACAAACCTCACATATAAAATGTTCTGGCATGAAATATTTTTGTAATAGCATTTCATCCTGGTTTTTTTATTTCATGCTCAAGGAAGATTCTCCATATTCCAAATACAGCAGGCCCACATTTGTTATTGATTTTGTTTCACTTTCAACTTTGGACCCAAGCTGTTTAAACAGATTACTCCCTGCTTTTATCTGAGTCAACTTCCTCATGCCTTCATCAAAGCAAAAGAGATTATTTGACTTTCTGTCTCATAGCACAGCATTACAAGAGAGTCATATGTTAAGTGACAGTGATGGATTCTGTATTAGGAAATGGCCATTCTGTCTGCATGTAAGTCTCTTGTAATAGTTCCCCATCAAAGACAAAAAAAAAACAACAAAAAACAAAAAAAACCCCACCTCATTTTTATTTATTTGTAGTCTATTTATTAGTATTCATTACAGTTGTATTTACTCATACCTGAAGCTAGTACATTTCAGAACTAGATTAGGTGTGAGTGTTTGAACTGGAATAACAATGTGTAGGCATAATATGTTTCTATTCTGGCACTGGTCCTGTACTTCACTTTCTTACTCCTAGGCACACAGTAGTAGTGAACTGACATACCTGGCAATAGAAGGACACTTTCTCTTCAGACTGACTTGCAGTGTGGTTTTGAAATTTAATGGTAACTAGCACCAACACGAGCTTTCGGTACAATTATGTTTCCTGGTGGGATCAGAACTTCTTATCCTTTGTGTCTTATTTATAATACATTTAAGATGGAGATAGCAAGTTGAACAGGTAGTCAATTGACTAAATCTGTGGAAAATACTTGAAAGACTCTGCTGAGAACATACAGAACTCTGTCTACATTTACCTTTCAATTGTCTCTGCAGGAACAGTTGGCTTATAGGTGTAGAATAGGGGTTCCCTCAGAAGGCAAATCGATATGAACAACAGCAAGAGCTTTGGAGATACATAGCATCATCAGGGATTGCAGTGTTAACTGCATGTGCATCTCTTTCTCTGAACTCTCTTGGGCTTGTGCTCCAGGTTGAATAGGTGAAGTGATAAAATACCACTGTAGGTTCTAAAGAGAGTTTTACCCTATAGAGGAACAGTAGATATTTCCTACCTTTATGTAATCTGTGGTAAAAGGACTTCAAATGACATCTCCCAGTCAAGGAGATGACTGTCCCTTGACAGTCTCAAGGCTTGGCTGAGCAGGCAGGGAAACTCTTCCGGGGTTTTCATGCAGGAGGCACATGACTTGTGAGCCATGCAGATCTGTTAACTCCATGATATGGCCAGGCTTCACATTGTGTCTTTCTGAACAAACAGTACCTTACACAGAGACCTCAGTGTCATCAGCCTGAAAAGAGCAGCAGTGCAGGTGATCTTGTGCTGCCTGCACTAAACCCCAGAAGCCCACCACAAATTTATCCTCCAAATGTGAGTCAAGGATTCCTCCCTGTCCTGGGAGGCCTGGATGGCTTGGACTGGACCCAAGTGAAGGAGGGAAGTGCACAGGAGCTGCAGTAAACTCAAGAATGTACAGAAATAAAGCATACTCATCTGTTTAAGTTTTTCAGGTTAGCCACTTGAAAAGAGTGGCTGCAAATGATCAAGGCATTTGAATCTACTGAGGGAATGTTTCTGATATGGCTCAAAATGGAATACTGACTGGTTGTATTTCTGTAGGAAAATCAGTCCAAGCCTGAAATTGCTATACTACTGAAAGATGATGTGCCTCAGCATTTGCTTAGGCTGTGTGTAATCTAACATATGGACACACTGCAGTCTTATTGGCAACCTGCAGTAGCTCTAGATATACTTCTGTACAAAAATGGAGCAGCAGAATTTTAGTATTAGTTATTGACACCTATATATAAATGATGATAATTACTTTTCATAATTATGCATCTCACAGGCAAGATTCGTAATAAAAAGTGATAATACTAAAATTAGAATATCGGTACTGACATTGAATTGCTTTTTCTGATAGTGGTCAATAAACAAGTTAGGAAGTAGCTAACATTTTTGCTGGCCAAATTACATCTGGTTAAGTTAATCACAATTGGCATGTGTTTATCCTCCATAGCATCTCTTTGCTGAAAGTTTTGTGTATATACTGAGAATGAGATATAAATGGACCTGCAGGTACTTTGTGTTAGTATCAAGGATTTATATATTTTTGTGATTTTCACCTATACCATGTAATGGTATATAAAAAAGAATAGCAGATGTGATTATAATGATCTGAACAGACTCACTCTTAATGATATACAGCTACCTTCCCATTTTTTTGTCAAAGCCTTTCTCTGATATGAATGCCTAGAATCTTATTAAAAATCTGATCTCATTAGGTACACCATCAGTATTAAAACAGTGTATCCTAAATCTCAGTCATTTAGAAATGATCTGCACATGAAAAGATTAAATGAGGGCGTCACCAATTAGTATAAATGTCTTAGTGGAACAGAAAGTGACTTCAAAGAATTTGATAATATATTTGGGTTTTCTGATTTTTTTTCTCTTTTTTTTTCTGAAGTACTACCAATACTTTAAACTTTTTTGTATAATACTGGAATATTTGAAGCTTCTTTATCACTTTGGTGTGCAAACCAAATCTAAGGGGAAGAATTGAAACATTTAAAATTATTTTAAAACAATCTCTTTTTAGTTTTTCAAGATGGAATGATTGACAACTTAACGTAAAGTCTTAGGCTGTTTTTGGTTTTCTGCCACACCAGTTTGTTCTTACTTGTGCAGTGGGATAGAGTTTGATTCAGGATTTAATCCTTTTACCCACTCCATGGTACACTGCAAGCCTTTCTATGAAAATCCTGTGATTGTGTTTGTATTTCTGTAGGAAATTCTCATTTCTGAGCACCTTTGCTAGTTGGTTTTGCCCATATCACAATCAAATGGTATCAGGTGGTGCTACAGAGTCCAGTACACTTGAATTCCCAAATTCCATCAAACTGGTAAAAATCTGAAGCCTCAAGTCCTTCACAGAAAGCTCCCTCCATCATGTGAGGAACATTCCAGCCTCAGGATGCTTTAGTCCAAGGCAGGTTATCTTGGAGAATCTGGCATTTCCAGTTTCCAGTCCTCCTCCTTTGGGTTGTGCAACATCTGGCAACCAAAAAATGTTTTACTAAAAAGTAGCATTAGAATAGAGTCACATGCTGTGTCAGGAACAGCTTGGAAAGAAAGCAAGTATTGTATCCTCTTCTGTGCAACATCCCTGTGCTGTGGCCTGGTTTTCCTACTAAAAGATGCAGCACGGTTTTAAATTTGGATTATTTTGGTGTTTTTGGTTGCTTGTTTTTGGGTTTTTTTATGCAGTGATTCTCAGTTTCCACAGAAATTTAAGCAATCTGAGGCTTGTTTTGGCCACTCTGCAAAGGACACTGTATAATTCAGACATAAACCTTTCTCACTAGGGTCCTGCATAGTGAAGGTATCAGTCAATTCCTTATCGCTGTTAAACCTGTTTCTGTTTTCTGCTAGAGTAGGGAGCAGGGAAAGAGCAGTACATTAGAGCAAATGGTATATTTTTGTAATACCATGTGTATAAATATTGGTGCAGTGGTAGTAGTTTCCATATTAAGTGCCAGCAAAAGTTTTTTGAAATCTGCTTCAGAGCTCTAGGTCCAAAAATGCAGGATAAGGCAAAAAGGTGAATAAGGCATTTAAATGGTGATGGTTTGAGTGGGGAATTGAAGGGGAGTGGGGAGGGGCATAACCACAGGCTCATGTATTGCTGTGGGAGCAGGAAAGGGCCCACATGTACTTTAAAAAAAAATGTTTAAAGACAAAAGGCTTTTTTTCCATCTCAAACTGTATCAAATTCCTCCCTCCCTTAGCATTTGTAAATCTTCCAGTATTTTTAGAAATTATTGTTTTATAAAAAATGTAACTATAGATAATGTGTATATAAGATAAATTTACACAAAATTATGTCATTTTCAAAGCTAGGATAAAAGCCATTACTGCAGTATGAAAACACTTTTCTATCTCCTCTAATAATGTTTTCCACATCTTTCCATTTGAAAAAGAAGTGAAATGTGTCAGCATGAGAAAGCTGTTCATACTGGTTCCCAGCTGTGGATATGTCAGTGGAGATAAATTCACGTCCTCAAATATTACCCTTTCCTGAGTACCAATTTGCACACACCTTAAATTGCACTTTGACAAAACTAAAGCTTTCCAAGGTGCTCATCTGCTCCCTCAGCAAGGTTTTGAGGTTTCACAGTGTTTGTACAAGGAGGTTCAAGGCCTGTGTGACTGAATAAAAGTAGCCCAGCTGCTGTAAATGGCAGCTTTTCTTTACCTTTCCTTTGGAGGAGAGGAGGTCAGGGATATACACTTATTTTCTTTGTTGGTGTAGGTTTTCTGTGCCCTTCCAGCCCTGCTCCTGTCTGCTGACCAGCTGGGATTAGTGGCTGGTGGCTGAGGAGCAGAATCTGCCTCTGAGCAGAATTTGCCTTTCTGATCAGACTGATCAGTGCACTTTGCAGGAACCTTCCAAAGATAGAGATCTAGCTGTTGTCCTTGAGTCACTTTTTTATAATATGTACCAAATCTGAGTAGGCTTTCATTCAGCTTGGTGTCCAGGGGTGAATTAAATGTCCTTTCTATCAGATTTATTTATCCCTCAGCTCAGAAAACTGGGAGGATTATCCTGCCTCTTCCCTCAAACCATCATGTTCAAGGTTTCGTGTAGAGTTTAAATGACACATTTTTGTGCAGGTATATTTTCTAGAAAGGGGAAAAAAACTCCAAGAGTTCTTTCTTTATTTATTAAATTCCTGTCACCCTAAAAGCTGCTTTTGCAGACAAACTCTTTTGCATGTTTGCTTTTGTAAGAGATACGTTTATATGAATGTGCACTTCCTTGGTGACTTCCACAAGGTAGGAGGACCCTCTGTGCTTTTGCATCACGTACTGTACCTTGCTGAAATTACCTCTGGGTTATTGTAATGCCAGCTTTCCATTAACTAACGGACTATAAAAAAAAATTTAAATTAAATGCCTTTGGGAATAGTAAATGACAAACTTCTTGGAATGTGAGCCTTGCAGCCCAATCTCCCAAAAGAAGCGCCTGCAATCTGGCTTTATAGCTGATACACAGCTAGTTGGCAGACAAAAACCTTGCTAGGATTTCAATTTACAGCCTATGATACATAGGATTCTTTCTTCCTTGTAATGCTTTAAACTGAAATTGAATTTTAAATTAACTTGACACTGTGCTGTTTTCAAGTCAGATAAATAACTGTGTTCCTTTTCCCTTTTCCATAATATATTTGATATCTTACTATAAAGGCTTTTCCTGAATTGATATTAAAATTATATATTTGTCTGTCCTGACTTTCCTTAGGAGAAAAAAGTGAATCATAACTATGTAGCTGTAAGAAGTATTGTTTGCACTTTGACAATTATATAGTTTCATAGTTTAGGAATTTGCCAGTTTTATTTCTGCTGCTCACTGTAACAGCTTGTGGTTTATTTCTGCCTTTTCTCACAAAGCTTTGATCAAAGAGTGGCCTTCAGAATTATGTTCTTCGAGCTTTCATGCATGTAGGCTCATTTACTTTCATTTACTTCATCAGAAGACCCCATTCTTCACTTCAGGACCCCATCTACACCTTCACAATGTTAATGAAACAATGTATCGACATTGGTTTGGAGTGATTGTTTTTTAATGTGCTTTTGAGCTTTTGCCATTTATTAAGCTGTTAGACCTACACGGTGCAGGTATAAATGCTTGTAAAACACACCAGGTAGTTACAGTGTGGTCAGTGGTATCTTAATCTGACACCTGGTAGCATAAATGTTTGTTATGCTTGATAGACAATGCCACCAGGAAGAATATTATAGGAGAGTTGCCTTAAAAAAAGGTAGATTGATTCAAAGTATTTTACAGAGAATTAGATAAATGCCCACGTTTCTGAATGTGCTGTGTAGTAGAGGAAGAACATTTACAGTGGAACTGCTTGTGGTTTGTTTTTGCTTTCCCTGATTCTCACACACTTAATTGAACAAACCTTTCTCTTCAAACTCTATCTCAGAAAGCTTACACTGAAGGACATACAGTGGCAGAATTTACAATGTTAGCATGCTGAGCAAAATGTATTTCTTCTGTTCCTGGTAAAAATATGCCTAACACTATGGGTTCCTATGTGTAACTTAAAATAAGGTATTGAAGTGCATCCCTCCCTCCCTTTTTCCCTCTGGAAAGCATTCTCCAAACAGCTCCCACTTTGTACCTTCTGGCTTTCAGCAAGGCATTAGCATTCCAGAAAGAGTTTCACCAACCCCTAGGCTTTAACAGTGGTTAGGACAGGCAGAAGGAAAAGCTACCAAACACTTTCCCTCTTAGGCTTGGGTCTTGACTTGCAACATGGGGCTTTTGGGAGTGTATTAAAGAGCACTGCTTTCCTTGCCTGCTCTTTCCCCATTCCCTTGTTTTCCAATATTAGTATGACAAAAATCCTTTGTTTTTTGTTGTTTTTTTTTTTTAATAACCAAGCACAGTAAATAAATACTTGGAATATTTCATATTACTGAATGCATTAACAAAGGAGAAAAAACACACCTCTGCATTAAACAGGACAAGAAGTTATGCAGACCTCCCCCAACTCAGACAGAAATTCTCCTAGGGGAAGGAATGCCACATGATATTGGAAAGTTACCATTTTCTCAAATAAGAGTGAAATACCAGGGCCCGAATTTCGCTGCTTTTCACTGTTTTATAGTCCAGTCATCTCTTCTCTCTGCCCACCCCAAGCCCCACACTTCCCCCAGGTATTCAAATGGAAAAGCTTTCTTTCCAAGGTATTTGCACAAAGAAGGCATTCGGCAGCAGAGGAGATTTCTTCCAAAAGCACCTTAGTGTGCTATGATCCTTCCCTGGAGCTTGGCTGGACGTGCTGAGAAAGGGCTCTTGCTCCATACCCTGTGCAGTCACAGTCCTTTGGGTGGACACTGTCACTGCACATTCTGGGCCATGTGCCTGAGCGTACCGAGGCATATTTGTTTGAGTCTCTGCCAGCATATATGCCAAAGAAATTATGTTTCATATTTCATCCCAGGGAGAAGAGAGCCTAAATGGGTTTATCATGGAGTTTTCATTCACTCTGTCATTTCTCCCTTCTTTATAGTTCATTGCTAGACTTCTAATTTTTCCCGACAGCAGTGCACACCCCTGCAGCTGGCCCTGCATAATGATTCCCTCCTCCTAGACTGACAAGAGTGGATGCATAAATCTACTGCCATCAGGGTGCCTGCCTTAGCAGACATTGCCCCCTCTTCCCCCTAGAAAAAGATCTGTCCCCTCCCCAGCACTCTCATTTACCACCTACTATTGTTCCCTGCTGAGCCAAGATGCTGCCTGTGACCGTTATCCTGCCTATGCTAAACATCAGGAAATGGCTCTTTTTGGACAAAAATACTTCTTTTTTTTTTTTCTCCTAATGATAACTATTAGTGAAAATTGGAGTGCCTTTGGCAATTGTATTTGATGCAAATATTACAACATACAACAACAAGCTCCTGTGAAAGGCAAGGGTGGACTGATTGTTTGAATTAGGAGCTGGAGGGTGAGAATGACTGTCAGGAGCAAGAATTTTGACCAAAATATTGGTCTTTAGGAGGTCTTAAGTTAGAGATCCCCATGTTCTCTGAGGCCCTGTATTAACTCAAAAGGATTGCTTTGAACTATTGAGTAAGGGCAGAAATGTCAAATCCAGGGCTTCCCAGCTGCTGAACTCATCAAGCACATTGACAGTTTATAAATCAGACAGGACTTGTGGACCCTTTACAAAGTATTGTTTGAAAATCTCTTCCTTAGCCCTCCATCCTTAGCTGTAGCAGTGGAATATTGCAGCTGGCTAAAAATCAACTAAATACTAGCTTAAAAGGCAGCAATCTCCGTTCCTGTTCTGAAAAGAAGGCACAAGGTGAATGTGCAGTGTACGGCAAGAGCTTCATCATTCTTTGCCAGCAGCGCAGGTATAGGTAAAGGTCATCCCCTTTCATCTTCCAGGAGTCTAATCCACAAAATACTAGATTTCTCCGATAGGTATTTGGTGTTAGCAACATGCTGATAGTCTGATATTCATAGTTGCTTTTAAAGTTAAATTATTATTTTTCCTCAGCTACAAGTATTTGGCAGTTTTCTCTGACACTGTCCTTACAATGATTCATACTGCAGTTATTTTGAAGAGATGGATAAACTACAATTGTTTATATACAAACAGAATATGGCATTAGCTGCCAGAAAAGAATCTCACTAATATTTGACTTGTTAGGTTGCCTCATGTTTCATGTTTTGGCTAAGAGAGAGCAAGCTTAAAATTAATTGAGAAGAATTTCTTTCTTTCTGAGTGTGTTCAAAGCTAGTGGTATTTTCTCCTCTGTAAATGTTGGCAATTGATTATAAAATGTCAGAGGTGTTAGCAGTGTCAGCGACCTTCATCTATACAGCTGGAATAATAGGCAAGACTTGCTTTAGGACACCCTGCAGTTGCTGACAGGTTTTGTTGCATCTGCAGCCAACTCTGTATCATTAACGAGGGAAAAAGGGTGGATGAGGGAGTGTGGATTGTAAATGTGAGAGTGCTCACTCCACTAAATTTACTTGAAAAATGATCATTTTTTGTGTCCAATGCCATTTTGTACTCTTCATGATTTTCTAATTAAGCCTGGAGGGCTGTGGATCGAGGCTTTGATATGAGCAGTATCGACTGTCCTCTTTCCAGAGAAGAGAACAAAGCTTCCTCACTGTGCTGCTGGATGCTGACTGATGAACTGGTTTTTCTTCCTTGCCTTGGTTACTGCATATAATTAGGAATCTCACTCTTGTGACTTCATGTACAGAACTGCATCCTTTCAGTAGACCTGCCTGCCAGCTGCCCGTCATGCACAGCTATTCCCAGGATCCTTAAATTTGACTTTGCATGTCAACTGTTCCTGTTTAAACAATGAGCTTTGAAGCAAACTGTGTGCCTGCTGAAGAAAAAGCTCTTCATGTATAACAACAGTCTCTTTTAGACTCTGTTTGAGGCTAAGGCTCAACTTTAAAAGTGGTCATAGTGTTAATTTGAAATAATTTTATTAGAAAAGAGAAATACCTTGTTTCTTGAAAAATGAAAGAAAGAATATGTATCTACTTGCTGGGTAGACCCATGTGAGTGGTTTTCTGAGGGGATTACCCTTTCTTGTCTCAGTGTTCCCTTGCAGCAGAAGCAGTGATAGAGTCTGATGTTGCTGGGGTTTAGAGAGAAGGCACTTGCAGTTCTTGGAGAAGGGTAAGGGAGAAGACAGCGATGACAGAAGTGTCAGAACAACAGGAGTAAGGTTCAGTTAGATTTGAGAAGAAATTTCCAACCCTGTATGGCATTCCTTCACCTTAATGATAGAAAAAGTCTGTTTATTTTTTATTCCAATATCTTGTCTTTATGGTATTTTAGGACTGGAATTCCTGTACTTCATTCCCTGGATATTTTCTCTATTAAATAAGGTCTCTATTCCTCTCCGGTGAGAGCAGGTACACAGAAAAACAAAAACAGATCTTGCTGCATTGCACAAGGGTGTTTTTTTTTTTTTGTTTGGTATTCATCAAGAAGCACACATGCTTAAGAATGAGGGGAAAAAAGCCTCAGAATGTTTACCTTCCAAGAAAAGTTTTACTGTGGAGTAAACCTGTAGGCCAGCTGAGGGGTTTGACACACAGACATGATGGAGGTGGCTGGAAAGTGGCTGTGATGTCCTGTGATGATCCACAGGAGATGTGGGCTTGTGGTGGCCTTGGGCCACCCTCCCTGTGCCAAATATGAAATAACACCACTGTCTTTTACCCCAGTTCCTTCTTTAGTGTTACCTAGTGGGGGACTTAGGTTGCATTCTCTTAGTTTTCTTACCAGGCTAGTTTAACCTAAATGCACTTCAGATCCTTTCAGTTTGTGACATGTGACAAGGTAGTTCTGATAATTTGGGATTGAAATAACTTTTAAGGAGTTTTTGTATATAAAATGCATATAGATTTGGACCGTTGCAAGGTTCCTCGTTGGAGAAGATGCATACAGTAAAAGGGGTGGCAAACATGAAAAAAAATGTTAACTATGTTTCTGAAAAGTACAAATTAACCTTTGTTCCCTTTGGAAAAAATAATGGGATAACTGGTTGGGAAGGGGCCACCAGAGGTCATGTAGTCCTACGGCTCAAATCAGGGCCAGTAAGATCAGCTAGCTCAGAACATATAAAGTATTTAGCAGTTGACTCTACATAGCTCAAAACTTAAGAATATGGTCATAAGTTTCTCAGGATTTCTGAAACAAACAAACAAACAAAAAATTGTATATGTCTCCTTTATCTTTGTCTTTCAGAAGTAAAAAAAAAATATAACAGGGAGGCCCAAGCTTTCCTAGTTCTTTACTATGCATTTCCTTTTATTTTTAGATGGACATAAAAATTTAATCAGGCTAAGCCTTACTTTCCATACTCAATTTTTCCCCAGAAAGTTTAAATAAGTATAGATGTAGGCATTTCAAGAATATGCCCCTAGAAGCTAATTTCTGAAGCAAAGGGAAACTGGAAGGTGACATTGCTTTTGAAAATTGAGCCTTAATAAAGGGCTTCATTTAGTCATCCATCCTTGAAAATGGATGGTGAAATATGTAAGGGTTGAGAGGGAAAGGGAAAAAACAGAGATACAAGAGAATGATAGCAGATGAAAGTACAAGGTAATTTAAGTCCTTGGTTAATGTCCCTGTTTGAAATCAGTCCTGGCTGGTTTGGTCACCCAAAAACTGACAGCTCAAAACAAGATTCTTACCATAAAGTGTTCTTGCCATAGTCTGGGCTTTAGCAGGTTTGTTATGGGGCTGCTGGTATAATCTAGAAAAGTGATTTCTCCAAGGGAAAGTTAGAATGCTCTCTGGATAGCTTTCTAGTGCCTTGCATGTCCCCAAGGTATCTTGAGAGGGCACCTGCGGTGGAGAAGAGCAGAGAACCATGCTTGTCAATAATGGCAGCTGCACTGAGCTTACCCTGCCATGAGGTGTGTTGGGTCCGCAGCAGTGAGGCAGTGTGAGCATCCCTGGCGGTGCCTGGGCTGTGGAATGTGCCGCTCCTGCACTGAGCTGAGCGCCTGTCTTCTTGTTCCAGGTGCGAAGAGTGAGGGGGACAGCCCAGGGCTCGGTTCTGGGGCTCAGCCGGAACCCCCAGGAGCGCAGCTGAACAAGAGTAAGCACTGACACTGCCTTGTCTCTCTTGAAGTCCCAGAAGAAGTGGGTTCTTGTTTCCCAAGCTGTGGTGTGCACACGGATTTTTCATGTGAATTGTCTGTTTTCAGGTAAGCTCATTTTTTCCTTCTTCTTTAATACAATAGAGTTTTCTAAGTGCAAAATTATATTCTGGTTTTCTAGACAAATTTGTTGCTATTTATCAAGACTTTGAAACATTGCTGGAGCATTTAATAAGTGTTTATTACTACTAATGGAGATAAAACTTTTAGGAGTCAGTCTTGCAAGAGGCATTAAAAATTAGCAAAGGAAAAAAAAAGTAAGAATAGCTTGGCAGAGCTTCTGTATTCATAAACCTATTTATAGATGGTGTGCTGGGTAGAGGAGCAAGTTTGTGCCTCTGCCAGCAACATGCTGCAGCCTACTGCTGTGCTTGTGCTTGCCCTAATTTTGCACTTACATTCTGAGTCTCCCAGGGGATGCTGAGCAGCTGTGTGGCTGACCTGAATCTCGAAGGTGTGTGGGTTTGACTGTGACTCTGAGGATGATTGGAGAGATTTGATCAACTCCTTTTCCAGGACTTGTTCACATTGATTAGTATGTGTTGGCTTGGCAGGTTTCTCAGAAACCAGCACGTGAAACCTTCTTTATTCTCAAGTGGCCAAAGAGATCTGAAGCAAGATTGATAGAGGGGTCGCATGGTTCCCGGTCTGTTCTTCAGCTGCAGAGTGGTTTAAATCCATTTTGGCGGCTTTCTTAGTGTTTGTGATGCTCTTGGAGGCAGTACCACTGAGAGCTCTGGTTCCAGCCTGGCACAAGTCTGGAGGGGAAGGAGAGAGGCTGGGATCCTGTGTGTCACCTTCCTCACAGTTACCAGTAATAATTGTCCACAGACGGAACTTTTTGGAAGATAGCACAGCCCTTCCAGCAAGGGAAGCACGTGTCTCCTGCCCAGCACCAAAGAAAAAGGAAACAGTGGGAGGGGAGAACAAAATTTACGAAGAGCCAAGTTAAGGAAAAAAGTGTAATCTAGTGTTTAACATCTGGCCTCATGCCAGTTTGGGGGGGGTTTTGTTTAGGTGTTTTTGTAGTTTTTTGTTTTGTTTTGGGTTTTTGGGGAGGAGGGGTGTTGTTTGGTAGTTTTGGATGCTTCTGTGTTTTAAGTTTTATTTAAAAACTTAAAAACAAATGGGGAAAGGAAGAATCAAAATGTAGTTTTCCATGCATGTGTGCTGCAGAATGAATAAAAGTGAAAACAGCTGTTCTAAACTAAAAATGTACATTCTGCATTCACACACTCATTTATGTACCTAAAATCATGATTTTTCAAGATGTAGGAAAAAGCATGAAATCGCAGAGAAACAGTCACTATTTAAGCTTATTTAGAAATGCACATCAGGCAAGATGAGTATCACAGAGGAACAAAGGTGGGTCCTGTGGGGGATGCAAAAGTAAGAAGTGGACTCACTGAAAGCAAGTAATTGCAGAGTAATTTTGCTGTGGAATTTTAAACCAATTATGTGAATAACAGAGCACATATGTTCTGAAAGTAGTCAGAAGTGGTTTTTGTGGGTATAGCTAGCATGGTTTCAGAAAGCCTCTGCCTGGCCAGGGTTAGTGCTCCTACAGCTGAGATAACGTGAGTGCTCGAGTGTTTGGCTGTACATCATTGCCTTGCTGAAAGTCAGCCTTTCTCAATCTGCCTCTCCCATGGTAAATCTTCCAAAAAATGTACAAAGGTGTGTCTGATAATACCTAGTGCCTCAGCTTGTTTCTATGACTGACTGGAAAGTCTGGTGTTCAAAAGGTGCTTGATCTTCTATTTTGCAATTATTAAACATTTTGATAAGCTGCATCAAACTACATCAAATTTTACTGAAATTACTGCAAATTTCACATAACAGGACAGATTAAAGGTGCTATTTCAAGAAGCCTTCACTAATCTAGTTGTTTCATGAGCTCTGCTCTTTTGAAACAGAGATTTGCATCCTTTTGCTTTTTAATAAAACGAGACAAGTACTAAAAATCCAGTATCAGCAGTTTGGATGGAGCAGCAAGGCATGTGGCTTATTGCTCTCCAGAACATGGAGGATATTAAATGTGGATATTAATTTTCTTCTTTCCTCCATCACAAGGAAGATAGAAATGCTCACACAAAAAGAGGAAAGCAGTTAGTGGGATTCTTCAGCATTCCCTTTGGTAGTATGCAATTGGGAATTTTGATGCCTAGTGGATATGAAGTGTTTCCTAATGTTAAATATATGTAAATAAGTATAGATCATGTTGGTTGGGTTGGGTTGGTGGTTTTTTGGGGTTTTTTGTGTTTTTTTTTTCTTTTACAACCATTAAAGCACCTACATGGTAGAGCACTTGACAAGTGAAGCAAAAACTGTGAGATCTCTGCTAAACTTTCTTTTGTTTCTAGGAGGTTTCAACAAACCTCCTTAATCTTTGAAGTTTTCTCTTTAAATGGGTGGCCAGTGTAAGGATTTCTGCAAATTCATTTTATGTGAAGGTTTTGTCTCTGAAGTTGTTCAAGTAAGCATAGCTGCAAACCTGATTCACTTGTGTGGCACTGAACTTCACATGTAAATCGTGCTTCTAGTAAGTCAGTATTGTGCTAGGAGGTGCTAATGGCTGCCATCAATCAGGGCTGGAAAAAGTTGTTCTCCTCTTCTCCCCCAGACTAAATGAGACAGCAATTAAATGCCCTTTTGTTGTGTGATAGCTGAGACAATGGAAATCAATGTCCAAAGCACAAAGCAGAGTGGCAAGTCTTAACTATAAGCTAAGCCATGTGTCCCAAGGGATTGGCATGTTGATTTGCTTACAGCTGAGAGGGTATATGAAAGGAATAACTGGGGAGTGTAGGCAGCAGGAGAAGCATTAATGCTCCTTGGACCGAAGCCAGAAGGGAATATTTGCTGGGAGACTTCTCAGTCGGGCTGTGCTGCCATGATTTTGCCTCCATGCAACCCAAGCTCAGCCCACAGTATACAAATTTGATCTGAAATAGGCCCTGGTATAAGATCATCATCAGAAAATATGATACCATGCTTATTTGTGGTATGTTTTTTATGCTGGCCACTCGAGAACGGACAGTATCTGATCTGGTGAGAAGCTTACTAAAGTAAACTTCACCTTTCAGCTTTTTTGAAAGTGCTTCAGCTGGGAAGATGAGCTTACACTCCAACAGTGCTGTTATTGCAGTGGTTTAGATCTCTGGAATAGCATTTGCTACATCCTGACAACAATATTCACACCCCTCTAAATGCACTTTGTTCCTAGGTGCTTGATAGGTGCAAAACTTACTCTTGCATTTCTCCTAAATAAAATTGCCCTGTAAGGAATCCCAGTTTGCTCATCCATTTCTTGTAGGTGCAAACAATGCCTCGAGACTCTTAAACCACGAGATACTCGTTAACTATTGTCCAGAGGACATGAAATCACTTAGGTGGCTGAATGTGTTTTGCCTGTCTTCTTCCCTCCAGACCTGCTCCAAAGCTCATTATGTCAATGGGACACTTCCTTTTGACTCCAACTCACAATTCTGCCTTGGCTTTATTGCCTGCTGAAAGGGCCTTGAGTTACACAGGACTGCTTTGTCTCTAATCTGTGTGGGTTTTTGTTTTTGTTGGGGGTGGTTTTTTCTGCTTTTGTGCAAAATTGTAAATGCATTGAGAACAACAAGCCATTGCATTTACTAATGGCAGAGCACTCTGCTGTCATGCAGCTCATATGCTGTTGGCAGAGACTGTAGCTATATGATGCTTTGCAGCAGCTGGGTTCAACTGAGAGAAAGCCTTTTGCAAGTTTAAGGCTTGAAAGAAAAGTTTCAGTAAAAAATTATAATTTTTCTTGTGCCTAAAAAATGTTACACACAGATGACCAGAGTCATCAGAAATAAAACTAGATTTTGATCAAAAGAAAGTTTATCTGCTTGGAGAGCTCTGTATTGTATTTTTTCCTGTGGGGTGCTGGATCTGTTACAGCTCTTTTGAGGGCTTGAACAAAAGAAAACAAGACTACCTGTATTAAGAGGTCCACAGAAATCAACAGGCATTAGGAATGGACTCATACAAAACCTGTTGGTGTTCCTTGTCCTTATTGCCCAGTGATAAGATGCAGTCTTTTCCTTGTGTGCCCATCAGGGAGGCACTTTTCAAACTCATGTTCTACTGCACTCACATTTATTCTTTGGTGGTATTGACAGTTTCTCTGAGTGACACACTTCACAATCCCACTGTCTTCATTCATATCAATTCAGGCGTCCCCCTTTCTTGACTCTGGTTTTAGCCATGACTTGCACCTCACTTCTGCATTAGGTTCTCTATTAAAGTAAAACTGAGAGCCAAGGTACCAGGAGAGACTCATTTTGGGTACAGCAACACACTGACACATTATATATTGTTTTATATTTAATTATTATGCGTGCCATTTTGAATAATCACAATTGGGCTTTTTTAAGCATCTCCCTCTATATTGCAAGCCTTCAGCAGTTCAATAAAGCAGAGCCATTGACTTGTATTTGATGTGTCCATTACCTCCTGCAAATGCTTTGGAATACAATGGAATAGCATGCAGACTTCAGAGCTGTCATGACAGGTATTAAGAATGTGTCAAATCCCAGTGATGACTGATAACACATCTGTCATTTGTGATGGGATTATTAGGAAGAGGAAAGCCACTAGGAGAAAGATACTCCAGAAAAGAAGGGGGGAGTGGCGGGGGGGGGTGAAGACAAAAAGAGAGAGGATTTACTGTTCTTTATAGCTGCCTGGTATAATTAAGCCTTGTCTAGTCCATAAACAAATCTATTAACTTTCTGTATGGTTTGGCAGCTTATGCACTTCAATGCTGCTGCAGTAATTCCATGGAATTTATGTTTCTCTTTGGTGGATAGTTGCACTATAGGTATTGTGGCTGTGAAGAGGATTCTTGACCCACCGGTACATGGAAACAGCTGTTGCAAGAGCACTGTATTTTTTGTCTTCTAATCAAAAGTTTAACAGAGTACCTAGAAGAAAGAATTCAGAGGTCACATAAAATATTTTTTGCACGGAAAATTATGTAGAACCAAGAAAAGAGAACAGTCTGCCAGCGCCATTTGATTTGTGTCCTTGGTTAGCAAAAGAAGGACTGTTGGGGTTTTTTTTTTAAGACTGAATGTGTGTCCTCTGTGAGTGTGGAAAGAAGGCTGAGCTTCATCTCGCTTGTAAAACTGGGTTCTGCTGAATGAGTCCAGTGTGCCTAGTACACAGACATTTTAAGGTGTTTCAGGCTGAGCCATAAACACATCCAAGATCTACAAGCAGTTAAACAGTAAGACAAAGGAAGCATCTTGTCCAGCTGCCTTCTGGTATTCAGGCAGTGCCAGAACAGAGTTGATCTGAGTTTCTTGCTGTTGGGATCTTTTTGGTGCAGAAGTATCCCCAGGAGCAGCTAAACAGTTATCAGATATGGCCCCTACACACAGAGAGATCAATTTTGAAAGCAGAGATGGAGAGAGAGAGACTTCTGTGAAGACCAGACTGTAGCTGTTGTGTCAAAAAGTGAACAATATTTGATTGATGTTTGAGTGATCATTGGTATGGGAGAGAAATACAGTGACCTAGCCAAAAGCCAAATGCTCTCGGGTAGTTTTGGACCCCATTCCTCACAGTCACCACCAGCAAATCAGCTGACCTACACTGCCCATGTCTGCCTGGTGTCACACAGCACCTGCTCCAGAGGAGCCCTCTGCTCTCCTGCAGTGGTGTGAGCTGCCCTCTGGGGCGAGGTGACTGCACAGTGCTGTGGGGTGAGTGGCCAGCCCCCTGTCCCTGCTGAGCCTGTGGCAGTGGCTGCGTGGGCCTGAGGGCTGAGCAGCAGGGTGAGCAGGGATGGTCCCACCGTGTGTGCTGGCAGCAGGATGCCATATGTGCTCCATGGGGAAGAGCAGGCACTGGGGCCGTTGCAGCACGCCCATGGGCTCACGCCCTTGCTTACCTCATGGAAACTCACTCACCTGCCCAGGCCCTCAGGAAAGACCTTTTATTTTTCCCATCTCTAAGTGCGCATTCACCCCACCCACAGAGGCTGGCTGAACAAAGATCGAAGTGCAACCTGAAGCAAGGACACCAGCTTTTAAATGTGATGTATTGCAGCTTAATTAATTTCCCAAGGTAGAAGGTAATTCTCTCAAGGTCCTCATGGCAAGCATCCCAAAACAGTGGTTGGGGAACCCAAAGCTGGTTTAGCTTAAGGGATGTTAAAGGAGTCTTGATTTTTTTTTTCTTCAGAAGCTGAACTCAGCATTTCTTCACAGTACCTTGAATTGTACACCCAGAAACCATTAATCATACTCTAAAATCTTGGCTTCAACTTCCCCCTTTAATATGTAGGTGATTACCATACCGTTTGTTAACATGTCTAGCTGGCTGACAGTACCTCTGTCAACCTAACAACCTAAGCTGTTCCTACAGCTTAAATTTGGTTTTGAAAGAGGAAGGACTCTGGAGAATGGTGCTGCAGTGGAGAGCCTTCCTCCACCAGGCTGAGGTTTGATTTTGGCCCCAAGCAGATGCCACACAGACATTGATATTTATTGGTATATATTGGTGAAGGGCAGTCCATGGTGCCTAACTTTCCTCTTCAGTGGCAGCCCTTTAGTGAGGTCACTGGTGCAAATAGGGACTGCTGCCAACATTCACTTTTTTTTTTTTTTTTTTTTACCCCACAGTGTTCTCATTGTCTTTTATATACTCCCATATTTAATAGATTTACATTCTGAATGGTTTTTCTGTCCCAAGAAAGGACTACAGTAAAGTGCAGATGAGCAGATGAGCTTGGAATATTCCCTGAAGAAAGCTCTTCCTTCCCTACAGTCCCTCTCCTTTCCCCAATTCACTATATTGTGTCAGTTTAAGAGAAGAAATGGAAAAACTTGTCTGGGAGCTATTGAAGAAGTTGAGTTGAGACTCAGTATTTTTGCTTTTTTTTTTCATTTTGCGACAGATTAAGTGTCCTGAGATAACACAGAAAATTAAGAGGTTGAGGGAGTCACCCCCAAAGATCATTGAACTTTGAATAAAATTCCTTTGAGTGTCCAAGATCAACAGTGCCCTGCATGGTCTCAGTGTGCTCAGTATTACATATGCTTACACTTAGCTACAGTTCAGTTCTGGATTTATTTTTTTATTTAGTGGTTGGATTAGAACCATGCTTTGAAAACCAAACCAAATCATGACTACTGTCCAATTTAAATACAAAAGAATATATTTAACCTGAAAAGAAAAAAACAGCTTCACGAAGACAGACCTTTGTAACTCTAACTCTTGAGCTCATTGAACATTTGAATGAAAACTGATTTCCATGTTTGTTTGGACAAAATAAAACTTAAAAAAATTAAAGATATCAGCAGTGCTTGATGGTTGCTCTTTGGGAGAGGGGATCTGGAAAGCAAAATATGGCAAAATTACTTTTTGCTGATAATAAACAAGTCTAATAGGAGATCTCTGTTTCAAAAATATGTAATTGCTGACGTGAGGATGTTGGAATATTTTTAGTGCTGATAAAGAAAAGAAACATTCATTGGAGTTTTGCTAATCTTGAACAAAAACACATGTTAAGCTCTGGTTGCTCTGCTCTGGATGGTAGCATTACAGTGTGTATCAGGAAGATTTCTTTCACCTCTGAGTTTCCACCTTTAAGAGTTTTATACTGTATTTAGAGGTGAGGGAATGAGAGAGAAAGAGAGTTTTGGTTATAAGGAAAATACACAAGGGTCTTTGATAAGACTTTTAAGGTGGTGTTCGCAAATTGAAATGTTGCAGCTAAGCTTAGGTAAAGCTAAAAAGATTGTACTAATTTTAATTGGATGGTGTATATGCCATTCTACCAGTATGATCTCAGTCCATCTGTAGTTTCCTGTCAACTGGCACCTCCCTGGTTAGCTGGTAAATGACGGAAAGTGGCTCTGTGAGCAATTCTGCCAGCTCCTCAGCGGATCCCTTGGGTGGATCCCATCCAGCCCCATGGATTTGTGTGTGTAAGTGGTGTAGCAGGTCAGTGACCATTTCCTCCTGGATTGCAGAGGCTTCATTCTGCTCCTCATCCCTGTCCCTGAGCTCGGGGGGTTTGGGTACCCAGAGAACAGCTGGTTTTACTGTTAAAGACTGAGGCAAAGATGGCATTAAGTACCTCAGCCTTTTCCTTGTCCTTTGTCCCTGTGTTTCCCCCTACCTCCAATAAAGGATGGAGATTGTCAGTCTTAGTCCTTCTCTTGTTGCTTATGTATTTATGGTAACATTTTTTATTGTTGTAGAACAGTCATAGAAAATATTTTTAATGTGCTGAAAGCACATTAGAGTATAACTCTTCAGAATACAAATGTCTTTTTCTCTGACCTCTTAGACAGCAATTGTATTGAGAAAACATGAATTAAATGGGAACAATGTTATTGATTATGACTTGAAGTTGCTTTTATCATGGTTGCTGTTGTTCAGGTTTCTGAGAAGGAATGAAAGAACCTGCTTAAAGATGCTCTCCAAGCACTCTGTTTAAAGGTGGCTGTTTGTTCATAGCTGCAAAAAAGCATCAGCAAACTATAGAGAAAAAAATCCCTTATTTTTCATTTTAGACCCTTGAGTCTTGATGCGAAATGGTTTATATTAATTCACTTCCTAGTTTAGTTTAGGTTTAGCCTGGGTTGTGGGCCACCAATATGTTATGTGCTTCTATAAATGGACTATACATCCCTTGGCAACACCTTGAAAAAATAGTAATTTGGGGCTTTTTTTAAGCAGCAGGCAGGATCCAGCTTCTCAGATCAATCAGTGCACCCCTTGTAAATCTTTTAATTTAAATTGCTAGTGGACTAACGGGCTTGAGGTGGCGTTCTCAGACACTGCTCACAGTCCTCTCCATCCTGTACCTTATGTCCACATTTCTACTTTGCATGAATGCATGTACCAGGGGCTGGTAAGGAGAAGGGAGTGAGAAAATTTCACACATCACTAAGAGCAACACAAATGCTGTAGCAAGCTTTAAAATGGAAGGAGAGTATTTAGAAAAGTGACAGAGGGATTGGTTACAGCCGGACAGGAGAGCAAATAAAAGCAATCTGCCTTTCTGCATGACATATATTCAAATAGTCTGACATCAGAAAACAACAATTCATAACAGAAAGGGAGGAACAGTAAGAAGGGAGGAAAAGGATGGGTAAAAGTTTAGCAGAACTCTTTGGAACAGGAACATTTCTGCTGTGTAGAGCTTGACCTAGTGTAACTTTCTGGAAACTGTACAGGCTAACACAAAACTATTTTTTGAGTTTAGAACAGAACAGAGAATTGATTATGTCATGGCATGTAGCATGCCATAACAGAAGCAGGGCTTCTGAGGAGACAGAATTGGTTTTGTTAGGCCAAATTGCATCATTAGGGAAGTAAGAAGCAGTTGGGCTCCAAGCCTTTTTAGAGGGACTTTCTGGACTCTGCATTCAAAATCTTATCCTTGGTCTACAACTTTTACATCTGCCTCATGATCACCTCATGGTGGCCTAGTGCATAAGAAGTATTGTGTAGCTTAAAACTTATTTTGTACCCTGCAGTTATCTGTAAGGTCTGCTGTAGAATCAGCTATCTGTATGATTACTTATATTACTGCATCATATCTGGCATGCAAAAAAATATGTTTATTCTTTTCCTCCTGGTGTGAAAGCCATTCTCAGTCAATAAGCTGTCAAGCTACCCTTTTGTCATCACTGCCTAGTTGTGTTCTTTCACATCAAGTCTCCTGAATCTTGCCAGTCTAATGTGTTAAAGTCTTTGACAAGAGTGTTCCAGTTTGGGAGCTGAGAGCTTTGCTTGTTTTTCTTCATGAATGGAAAGAAATGCTTCTTGGTGAAAATACAAGTACAGTAGAAACTGAAGAATCCAGGCTTTCTTCATAATCAGCAGAGGCAAAATGAACACTTTGGAGTATTATCCACTGCAGCCCTTGAGCTCTTCACCTTGAGAAGAGAAACTGCATTCTCCAAGTGCCTGGTTTTCTGAGCTGATAAAGAAAGGTTAGTTGGCTCCCAGTGAGAGCTATTTGCTGTGCTGTGCTGTGCTGTTGCTGTGGAATATTAGAAAGGATGTGGTCCATAATTCTGGTTTCAGCAATGAAACAGCTAAGCAAAGACCTGTGTCTCTTCTCCCATGTTACTGTTTACAAATAAAAAAATAAGTGCCAAAAACTATTTAGCTTCTGCCTCCAGTTCACATGGCAAAGTTGATCTGGGAGGTCCTTTCTCCTCCCCCTACCCTGTTTGTTTGTTTTTTTTCTTGGAGGCAAACTTGGCTACAAAAAGATTGCTTTAAAGTTTAAATATTCAAACTGAAGCTGATTTTAGTGAGGTACTTAAAAAATAAGCTGCTCATATCCCTTTCCTTAGAACTCTTGCACAGTAGTGCCAGGAAAGCTTTACCAATATAAGTAGTAAACAGATTATTCTCCTCTAACATTAGCCTTTTCCCTGCTTTGCCTGGGGAACTCAGTCCAAATTGACATTTTGAGACTATCTTATATTTCACATCTTTTTTATACTCAAGATAAAGCAGAAAATGGGATGTACTATTTAAGGTGAAAATAATTTTGACTTCTGCCTTCCATGAATTGTATTTAGGGCTGCTGGTGACCTTCTGCAATGTTGTTTGTCCTCGTGATGGTCTCAAGCTTTGCACAGAAGGCAAGGATGGAAAATGTTTAGGACAGTAACAATTTCTGCATCTGTAACATATTACAAAGGATTTTTCCCTCCAATACCAAGGCAATTTTCTACCTATGTTTAGTCTCACACAGCACTGTATATTATTTTTATATGAAAGTACATGATATCCTGCTGCAGGCAGTAGGGAAAAGGGCTAAAGCTCTGTGTCCACTCCATGAACAGCTCAGCTGCTGGAGAACATCAGTGTGGGCAGACAGAACTGGACAGGCAGAACAGCTGAGCCATAATTGTCCTCCACCCATCCAGGGTGATGTGAGCTCCACTGGATAATTCTAATCAACTCCTGTGGCCAAGGAGAGCTACAGTAACAGGAGATACTTTGTTTGATAGAGGAAAGAAATGATCTTGTGAAAAAAGGTGCAAGACTTTAGGGGGCTTCCTCTGTGGGCTGTGCTGGGCCAGGGTGGCGTTGGGGATCAGTGGTAATACTGTACTACTCCATCTACTCATGGAAGTTAGAGCTTGTCCAAAGTCCCTCTTATACCTGAATTTCAATCCTCTAACCAGGCTGGTGTTTTTGATTTCATTCCTGTCATCATTATCTGGTGTTTGTCTCTGTTGTCTTGATGACAGTGTCAGTCTCTTGTGCACTGTATTTTCTTTTCAAAATGCATTTTCTTTTATTAGCCTGTGAATTTTCAAAAGGTAAATTGCTGTGTTTGGATCTATATTGTTTATGATTTAATTTTATTAATTTTCTTTCCTAACTAAATATTTTTAGCCTTTTCAGTTGTGTTTCATATGGGCACATTCCATAGATGCATTGCATCTGTTTTATTTTAATTCATTATGCATCAACTAGTGATTTATATATATCAAAATAAAAATGCATACATACATACATACATACATATATATATACACACACATACATATATATATATATATATATATATATATATATAAAGCAAATATCTTTAATAATTTAGTACCAAAATACACTTTTCAAAAGAGATGGACATATAATACATTATTTAAAGGTCTCTGACTCATGATTGCAGACATATTTTTTGACATAGGGTAACAACAGAAGAAGTAAGCTTTGGTCTGTGTCTTTTCACTTCTGAAAGGAAACAGTTTCCTGGACCATTTGCATCCTTCCTCCTTTCGGGCTCTTGCTGAATACTGGATAAAGCGAGGTGTTTTGTCATCTCTGCCCAAATGCATCCTCCAGAGCAGCAGCTTGTGAGGGGGCAGCCTCCTGGTGATGGGTGGGTACCTGTACAGCTTTCTCTTTGAGAGTCTCATTTAGCAGCTGGCTGGAGCGAGTGGAGAAGTCCTTCCAAAAATTGTCACTGATTCACTTGCACAATTGTATTTTGTACTTCAGCAGAGCAAAAAAGGATGTATATGTCTGTATTTCAGACCAATCTGACTTGCTCATGCTTTTTTATCAGATGGTGCAGCTTTTCCTATGCTGGTGCTGCAAGCCAGCTTGTTTCCCTGGAGGCACAGGGCAGTGATTCTGAACTTGCTCAGTGCTTCCTTCTCTTGAAATGCTGCTGTCCTTTGATCTTCTTTCCCCAGGCTTGGCATACAGCCCTGCCATCAGGATTGGTGTGAGGTGTCCTTCAAAGCTATAAACCCAGAGAATTTGTTGGAAGGCGGGCTTCTGAACACTGGCCATTGTTTCACCTTTCCTGCCTGCTACCCAGTGCTACCTTGAATGGCCCTTCAATGTCTCCCTTGTCTTTTTTAGGTGTGTTTGGGCAGGCAACAAAACAAAACAGAACAAGATGCAAGGATTGGAGGTTTTTTGTTTGTTTTAAAAAAAAGGATAGAGACAAATGCTTCTTTAGTTCAGCCTACAGCACTGTAATTGGTTTTTTCTCTCTCTCAAAACATATCTACATTTATATGGTAGGAAGATACCACTTCATTTTAATGCCCTGCCCTGCCCTACCTCAAAATCCAAATTCTTTTTGTCATTCTACCAAGTTACCTTTTGCCCATAGTTTCCAAACACCACCCAGGCATTTAAAACCAGAAATGATCACAGTATAGAAACAACAAAGTCTCTTGCTTAATTCATTTGCATGTGCGTGTTTTATCCATGAGAAGGTATCTCCAAATGCAGCACTCTGAAGTTGTAGCTGCTTGTCTACGTGGTTCTATTTTAATCCTCTCCTGCAAGAGGGAAGTACCATGATCGTGGCCAAACATAAAGTTCTCTCTTCTTTATGCATGGACTTTTTCCAGTTTAAACCACTCATACGTGATGTCTAACTCCCTTTGAAGATGATGGAAAAGATTTTTCTCTTGTAAATACTCGTTGTAAGGTCTAAGCACGCACTGTGCTGGCTCACAGATAAGTTTGCAAAGGTTAGGATTCCTGCAGCTTTTTGAAACTTGGCTTTGGCTATGTTTTTGTTGTAAATAAATGACTAGGCTCAGTATTTCAAATATGTGTCCAGTGGACCCTGACACAAGAGCATGTCTTCTGATGTTAATATCTGGATTCCAGCATGACTAGTACTTCCAAAGTTTTTTGTTTCTCTTGCATTCCTCAACATGAGGTTTACTGTTGCTGTCTCCTTTGCCCCTAATCCCATGGAAAAATTTCAGCTTGGTCTTGGAAGGTGAAAATACCTGTAGATGACTGGCAATTAGGAGGAAAAGTTTTATGTAAAACAAAACAAAACAATCTAACAAAGCCCATGCTAGGCACTGAGATTTTACTCAGCAAAATCCTCTTGATTTTACAGGCCATTGGTTTGAATAAAAATTAATAAAAATATGATGGGGGACAGTATAGATATGGCTGCCAACTGATTCCCATGCTGCTCATTCTATACATGGCTATTCTATACATGGTATTTTCACATGTTCTTTGTTTCATCTCCCTAAGACAGTAGTTTGTAATTCAGACAGTCAAGAGGCAGTTTATTTGAGAATGGCAGTATTAAAAATACTGCTTCTTTTTTGGCAAACTAGAAACATCCCTCTGTGTTTTTAAGAAAGATGGGCTAGATATTTTTGGATGCTCACTAATTCAGTTCAGCTGTCCTTGTTTTGTTCGCTTGGATATGGAAAGTGAGAGCAAGGGAGGATATATAGAATTACATGAAAAGCAATTCTCTACAGATCTGCAGACCACCTTGTTTATGTCTTCTCCATATATCAAGAAATCGATCATTTACTGTGTCTTTTAATTTGTAATTCAAAATATGTGTTCTTGTAGTGGGCGGTCCAATTCAGTTTTATCCAGGTAATCATCTAAGGGTAATGGTCTCTTGTATCTGCAGTGTCTGTTTATCTTTGATGTGTTTATTCGTTTACTTACACAGCAAAAGGTAAGGAAGCTTATGAAAGGAAAAAGAATAATGAAAAAAAGAATGGTAACAAGTCTTGTGTAGAAGATTGCTATAGAAACTCCCCTGAGGGATTGTACCCCAAATCCTGAAGCAACTGCACACTACCAGCAGTAAAACCACATAATGATGAGCTGATGGACAGGTTTCCATGTTCAGGAAAAGAAAATATGGATGGTGCTAGGATAGGCTGGGGCTACTTTTCATCTTCACCCAGAGGCAGCTGCTCAGTTTGCTTCATCCAGTAAGGAGTAGAGGCAGAAACAGACAGGATACCAACCTTGTGCACAGTCATTAAAGAATGGAATATGGTGTAGGAAGAGAAAAGATAAAATGGAAGTCTGGTAAGCAAACAAAAGGCAGAAGGATAAAAATCTCTTGAGTTAGTGTGAAGCTACTGAAAATCTTTAGGCCTCCAAAGATAAGTGGATGCAATTCTTCCTGAGCTTGTTTCTCTTTCTGGTGGTGCTCAGCATTTCACATCATATATCTTTCTTTGTTACAAGTGAATGAGAGAAGTTATATGCCTTTTGAGAGAACTCTTTTTTTTTTTTTTTCAGCCCAAGGCATGATTACTCAAGGAAAGGTTCTTAAAACCCCAGTAAATCTTAGGAGCCCAACAGTTAGTCTCAATATATTTAATGCTTTAAGCTTTCCTTTAAGATGACATGTTTCTACTGTTCCTTTAACATTAATAGGAGATATACTTCGTTGCATCTGTTAGCAGCCAGCAGCTTAACAATGGCATTCGAAAATGATACCAAAACTTTGGGGGTTGTGTGGTTATGGGCACCTTGAGATTCTTGGCAGGTCAGGATTATTTTAATTGATGCAATGAGGTAAACTTACTGTACAAATGAGAAAGACAGTTTTCACACTGAGGCGCATTAATTTTCCAGTAGTAAAACCAAAATTTCAGCATATTATGCAGCCATCTCTAGAAGATACGAGTTGATAAGGTTGTGCAATATATATTGTTCAGAGCAGCATGCTCTGGTCTCCTTAAACCTGCTGCTTCCCTCTTAGCATCTGGAGCTGCTGGAAAAGTTAGGGCGCAGACCAGGGACTTGTCAGGGTTACAAGTATTAAGAATTAAGTACAAAGGAATCTGAGCTAAATACGTTCATGATTTTAGAATGTGTTCAGGATGTCTCAGATGGAGAGGAAACTTAGGAGGATCAAAATGCTTTCTTTAAAATTTGGAGCCTGAGCTGACTTTTGAAGCTACAGAGTAAGTGCTTTTCTGCATGATTAGTTTAGGCTGTGGCAGCACAGTTGTGGATGATAAATACAACTGGCATAACCTGCTGGTTGTGCTTCTGGGGTGTTGATTTTGAATACAGTTCTGTCTGTCAGGGGGAATGTGTGGGTGAAGCTTCCTGTGGGTGGCTGCAACTCTGAACATTTGCTCCATAGCTCCAAAATTGGAGCATAGCTGAGAGGCAGGAGGACTTCTAGGCATCTGTGGGATCCTGCCTGCTTCTGAAATGTATTTCTAAAGCTGTTAATGCACATAAATCATGTAGCCTTTCCGGGACATCTGGGTTTGTTTTAAACTTGCTACATATGGTATAATGTTGGTGTAGAGTCAACAGTGTCTCCAGAGCATTGAAGTGGAGAGGACTGTCACGCCTCGAGCAGGACAGCCCTTGTCAGGGAAACGGAACCTATATCAACACCAAATTAATATATTTTGGATCAATTGCATAGGTGTAAAAAAATAATCTGTGCAGATAGGAGGCAGCTGGGTGGTCAGAAAGGGGCACTGCAGCAGATGCTGTGTGGGCAGGGACAAGCAGGGTCGGAGGGGTCTCTGTGTGAGCCACTCCCCAGACCCAGCCTCACATCAGGGACGATCCTGGCTGCCCGTGGCTCCTCTCTGCTGTCAGGGAACATGGAGGGAGAGATGGGGAGAGGAACTGCGTGGGCAACATCTAGTGTCACGAACCACCTCCAGCTGGGATGGGACTTTCTGCTTTTCTGAGCTGCTTGACTCCTTGCAACCTCCTCCTGCAGGACCTTGTTACTCTGGCTGCTTTCTGCATCCCAGCCCTGCTCCCTCCAAACTCTTCTCTCTTTTATGTTTTCCTCTCTCTGATCATGGCCTAGCTATCCCCCACCCCAGGGCTTAAGGTGTTTGCTGCCCTTGTGTAATGTTTGCTCTTCTTGTTCTTCAGCCCCTTTCTCTCCCTTTAAGTAATGGATGTAAACACAGCCTTACATTAGTTTTTATATGCAGTGATCAGCCTAGTGTTAATAATTCGCCATGGCCCTTGTTAGCTTCAGAACCACATCTATTGAAGTGGGAGGCTGGGTCTGTTGGGTAGGTTTATTTTGAAGCTGCTTGTATTTAACTAGATGAAAAGGCAAGAAGTGGTTAAAAACAACTTTTAGTCACTGGCTCAAAGAGGATTAAGTAGTATATACACAGGAATAATTTGAAAGGAATAATTTGAAAGGCGTCTCAGGTAATATTAAGATGTATATATCTGCTAACTGCCTGGGCAAATTAGAGAATTAATTGAAAGGGAATGTTAGCTCATTAGCTGAGCAAGCTAATGTCAAAAAAAACCTGAAGTTTTCTTTTAAGACTTACAGTGATTTTTTCCCCCCCACAATAACATACTAATGAAATGATGCTTTGGAAGGCAGCCTTGGAATGGAGACAAGTGTTCTGATAAATTATCAGCTTCCATATATTTTTAACTGCATTCTGAGGTCAAACTTTAAGCCTTGAAGTGAGGTTCCTCCTGCCACTCTACTCTTCCACATTAGAGATTAAACATCATGCTTTAAAACACATTTTTGGATATGAAAAAAACCTTGATTGTAAAAGCATTATGAGCAGTCCTTAAATATGTGCAAGTGTTTATATATTTTCATATCTTCTATAATATTACTAAAATTTACTTGGTGAGTCCAAATGTTTGTGGATCAAAAGGAATAGTTAAAACTACTCTGAAGAGAAAGGGCACCTTTGGATATATACTTCTTGATAGGAAAGGTGGTTATCTCTTAGCATTTCAGTACTGAAGCTGTCACACTGTGCCAGAGGGAGGAGAACCAGGACTTTGTTAAATATTTCTAAGACTGAGCCCTGAGTAGCAATAAAGAGCCACCTTCCTGAAAAGAAAACATCCTGAATCAGTGTTACTGTATTTGTTTCTATTTTGGGGACTTTGTGAATCATTTACCATCTCCTCTGAAAACTGCAGAATTCCTCCATTAGAGAAGGAGGAAGGCTTTGAAAGAATCAAAAAATCCTTGACATTCTAGTGATCCCATTAATCCTGGGGCTGAGAATTACCAAGATGGTGGTGTAAACCTGAAAGTTAAATGATTGTTCCAAATTTATTTGGATTTAAAACAGTAATCTGAATTCATGTCCAATTCATATTGAATGCATAAAATGAAAGTTAGCTCTTATTAGTAATTATTTGTGCTTTGCTGGGAAATAGAATCCTCTAAAACACTGCGTTGCAACTCAGTGTCCTAAACCTGCTGTCAGGTGTCCTAACTCTAAATTGTAGTTTGTCACTCAAGGATTGATAGAAACCTACTGCAATTGCTAGCATGGAAAGTAAGAACAAATAATTTCTAACAGTACTTGAAAGAGAAATGTGTAATTGTGGACTTCAATTCCAGCCTCATGATCACAGGAATATGGTTAAGATGGAACATCTTTTTATATTTTGTTTTGTAAAATGGTATCATAAGTATTTCTGACAATAGAAATAGTATTAACTATATTTCAGAATTAATGTCCTGTGGTTTGATCATCACAGGTCAACTATAAATTTGCAGCTTACTTGAGCTATAAACCACAGGCTATGTAAGTGTTTTGGAATAAAATATTTATGCATTTAGCGTTCAGCAGTGTTGCTAATTTAGACTAGTCATTGGAAAACGATGTTCTCTTTATTGCATATTATTAAAACATAAGTGCTGCCATTTGACTTTATAAACAGTAATAAAAAAAATGGTGGGTGTAAATTACTTCTTACTGTTTTTAAAGAAATACACCAAAATACCTGTCAGTCTTTTCTAGTATGTGCAGCCCTGTGTGCAGATTCATTTTAATTTAAAGGGAAATTACCCTGCAATTAAAGTTCTGACTCTGAAAGGGTTAACGGGGGAAAAAAAAGCTATATATTGCTTCTTCACAAGACAACTTGAAAAACAGAAAGTGTGTGGGGGAGGCAGGGGGAGGTATTTCCTGGGTTTGGTTTTGTTTTTTGTGAATTTGGAAAAGTAAAGATTTGAGACAGAAAAGGTAAAAAATAATGTTTTGTCCAAGATTAATAAACTAGTTTTATGACAGCCAGCTATGTATTTGAACAGTACCTGCATATTGCGTATTTGTTAAATGAAATGCATAATATCTTTATTTGAGTATCCCTTGAGAGAGGACACCTTTCGACTTTTCAAAAATATTGTGATTTTATGCAGCATCCCAATGCATTACTTATGCCATTTGAGTGTCTTATTAATGCCCTTGGGGAATGGAGAGCTTTGTCCCTAAAACTCAGTGTGACTGTAAACTCTCTGTATCAATCTTCTCTGTTTTTCACAGTTGCTTTGCATATCAGTTTCTACCAAGGGATTTCTGGCTAGTTTTTGCCTATGCAAACCCATGATTCTTCTCTCTGCTGCTCTACTAACAATACTGAATTACTGAGAGAATATTTTCCTGTCAACTCCTTTGCTCATCAGTGGGGAAGATGCCATGTTTCTTACAAGAGAGGAGATACAAAAGCTGATGCGTCCTCTCCAAAGAGAATTTAATTTAATGTCTAGATGTTGCTTGACCCGATATTATTGGCTTGATGGATGACAGTCCCTCCAGTGCACATATGGATAAGCTGCCTTCATTATTTATAGGCATTCATTAAAGTAAGCAGAAAAACCTTGTTGATCTTCCAGATTCACCTTTGAGGATTTAGAAGAATTTATTGTACTAGATCAGAATCCAGAAATATTTAGATGGTTTTTTATGAGGATGTAGTATCAAAATATGGTAACAATATAAGTTAAAGTATTCTCACTTAGATGAACAGCCTTTATCAAAGCATGCTTTCTTCATCAATGTATGATTATTTTTTTTTTTAATTTTATAGATGAGAAGGAAAATATTTCGCTATCAAGGGACATAGGTTAGTCATGAGTAAATATTCCACTTAAATAATTTTATACCTACAGACCTCACTATCTCACAGGCAGAAGAGCTGTAAATTGCTTTATCCAGATTAGAGTGACCCTTGCCAATTCATGGTGCAACCAATAGCTTATGCTCACAAACTCCATGCATATTATTTGTGGAGCAGTCCATCTATGAGAGTTGAGAGGTGGGAAACAAGCAAAAGCTTTTTGTTTTCCACCTTTCTATCTGCATACAACACGGTAGGGAAAAATTAGAAATGTTGTGCCTGCAAGAGAAATGAGCCTCACTTTCTTGGAGTAATGTCTAATAGCTAGATTTGCAGATGCCAACTAAATCTTTAGAAGAACCCTTAGCAGTAAAATATACAGGGAGCGGAAGTGGGTGAGTGTCAGAAGAGAGACTGAAGCAAATTTTCTAGAATGTCAAGCCTTCTATCCTGGTCCCTTCTGAAATTCTTAGCAAGATCCCTCATATTTTGTGGAAGCTGGAAATAAACTGATAGGTGAACAATCCTCTAAATAGATAATTTTGTTCTGTTGACATGTAGTGTAGATACAGCATAGCAGGTGTGACAGGGAAGGAAAGGGGATGCGAAGTGTAGGCAGTAATTTAATTAATCAAGTTAAGTCTGTCCTTTTTGACTGAAAGTATCTTTCCATATATTTTTTTATTCCTGTGTGTACTGGTGTGGAGTTTTTTTAAGTTCATGCTCATATCATTTTACTATTCAAGTGCCTCTTGTTCTAAACCTTCTTTACTCTTCTGTCTATTGCCTATCTTTATGCTCTTATCTTTCAAATTGCATATCCTACCAGATAGCACGTTGCTATAAACCAGCCACATTGTCCTCATTCCTCTCAGAGAGGGGATATTGAAATGCTCCAGTCAGGGATGCTCTCATTTATTTTCCTATAGCAGGAAATTACAACTCCTGCAGATGCATGTTGACTCAAGGGCAGGAACATGGAGACACCAGGTCAAAACAACAGTACCAGCTATGCTTGTTCACATCTCTTCAAACACTGGGGGAAACGTGGCCCCTTAGTGCTCTTGAGTTGCCTGAGAGGAGCATTGCATCACATTAATTGATCCCCCATTTCATTTGGCAGTTGCTCTTGCTGGAGAATGACCATACTTTCTCAGTCGACACAGCTTTATTAATTGATAATGTTCAAATGGGTATGTTCCAAGCCAAGTTAAGCACCTTTAATGCTTAATACCAAAGGCTGTAAAATGCCTTACCAGCAAAAATGTGCTGAACTCCTTTTCTATGAAAGGCAATGCTGCTCTCCTGAATTGTGCTGAACATGCAACCAATTAAATGTTGCTATAGATCATTACATGGTCAGATGCCGTAGGGTATCCAGGACCCTGGCCAGACTTGGGTCAGAGCTCCCTGGTTTCTGGAATGAAGGATCTCATGGGGCAGAAGGGAAAGGAGGACATTATTGGGTGTAAAACACACAATACCTGTCCATGTTTTTAGTTCTGATCACAAGTCATCTCCACAGCAGACCTGATACATGGATATGTGCCAACCATATCTCAAGTTTGTTTGTGGTTTTAGAAGCTGCTTTCACTTGTTGGGTGGATTTAAACTTCTGTTTCCGCTGGAGCACCTGGTGTGAAGGTGACCTTCACACTCCTCTCTTTCTCATTATTTAGAAATAGTTAGCAGGAATTCCTCCCCATTTCTACATCTGCAACTGTGCATGATCATGCCAGAAAACTGTGATTGCAGGATACTCAGACTGGCATTCTCTTTATCCTGCTTGGTGTGCTCATGCCATGGTTGGCAGCAGGCAGAGGGGTGAATGCTGTGGCTTTCACCCCTCTGCCTGCTGAGCACACAAGAACTGGAACTTCAAGAGCAATTTTAACATCTCAGGTGTAAAGCCAGTAGGTAAACACCTTATTTGTGTATTTCCTGCCATTTAACAACAGAATCCCCACTCCCCTACCCTCCTGTAACCCGTTCTGCCACTAGTTTCTCAAAGAGTGTGGTGGATGGTAACCACTGCTGGAAGAAACCATCTAATCTAATCATAATTACATAGTAGCAGAGAACATAGGATACAGTTCACTTACAGGTTGAAAAACAAAATACGCCGTGGTATTTAAAATAAACTACATCTTTATTTGATCAACTGAACAATCTCTTTTTGAAACAGCAGTAGGAAACATTTCAGTCATTCATCTTAAAAGGTTTTCTTTTCCTCCAGACTAGTCTTTGTATGTATTCCTTTTTCTGTTTCAAAACTCAGATTTTCTCAGCAGAAAGGTGCTGCATTGAAGTTCTTTAGCTGAACATGTATGTCCTACTTGTCAATTCCATTAAAATGTTTAAGTGGTAGTGGGTTTATGATTAGATTTCAAATTACATTAATCATTCACCAACTTCAGAATGCAAGCTGATCTTATTTTTGTTGAGAGCTTGTATAGCTACTGAAAAGTACTTTCCAAGACAGTTTTTAAGAGCAAATGCCTGTGTAGCATAGTGTCTGCATCTCACAGGAAGTTTTCCTTGAGGACAAAAGAGTTGGTTTGGTGTTTTTAAAAATGTAGTCAATCAAGTATTTCTCCTGATAAATGAGTGTCTTTTATGTTTTAGATCTTACATGTCTTGTATCTTAAAATGGAATTGGGTATATTCTGGTTGTGTGGCTTTTTTGAGGTTCATTAGGTTTTTCCTTCTCTCTAATGGGAGCAATATTCTGTTTCTACAAATGTGCAATTAAACAGATTTTGTGCCAGAGAACCATGGAAAATGAAGATCATGAAGTAAAGAGATGCCCTCTAATCTGAGCAGCTATTCAATGTGTGGGTGGGGGATCCATGGCTCTTCTTCAGTGCAAGGAGAGAATGGAATCCAGTGGGAAATCTCAGCCACCCATGAAATTGCAAAACCTCTGCCTGCATCCTGTGTTTCCTCATTCCACCTCTTGAATCAACTTGTGACCTTGCCTCTGTAGAGCTGCTGCTCATTGTCATGCCTGGCTGTGCCTACAGCCTACAAAGTCCCGCTGGAGCAGGGGGCTGTTCTCACCATCCTCACTGCCTGACACCAAGTTGCTCAGGGAAGTCACTCTTGATACCAACAGACAGTCCTCTCTCTCAACTGCCCAGCTGTGTGTGATTTAGTGCTGTGGTTTCATTTGAAAGAAAGGAAAAGGCTGAAGGATGCTGTATCTCACATACTTTCTAGGTTCCTAGGTCTCACCTTGGCAAGTTTTTGGGGGTTTTGTGGTGGTGGTGGTGGTGGTAGTGGATTTTTTCTTCATTTGTAAATTGTATTTGCTAAAGGTCTAATGTAATCTGCAAAAGTTTTGCTTGTATTTATGCACAATAGTAGAAAAGGACCCTTATTTCAGGAGAAGTAGATCCTCTCTCTTGGTTAAGTTAAAATATTCCTGCTTACAAAATAACTTTGTGGATTTGAGTTATTCCTTTTCAAATATACTGAGAGACTTCAATCAGTGATGAAATCTATACATTTGAACAATACTATTTTGTCTCAGTCTGTAAAATGGGCTTTTAGTAACTTTCAAACTTTTAAGTAAAGCTTTTAATTTTATTTCTGCTAGGCAATAAAACTTTGCAGGGGAATGTGAGGTAATTGCATGGATGGGTTGATTTGGAGCTAGATAATTTCATGGTTTGTTCACTTGGTTAGAGAGTAGGAGAGACAAGGATGAGAAAAACAAGGTGTCTTAAAATGCACTTTTTGAATTACTTGCCTAATAGTGGCTGGCATAGAGACACATAATTTGAACTTCAATAATTTGACTGCAGTTTTGTAGACACTTCTGTTTTGGAAGATACTTGTGATTGGTTGGTCTTTTCTGACTTCTCCTGTTGTCTTTCTGATGCAGCTTTATTTGGAAGGTCATTGTTTTCATTTTGGGCTTTCCTCTCTCTAAAAATACTCTGGCAAATAATAACCACAAAAACAGCTTCTTTTGAAAACCCTCCTACTTAAGCTTTTAAGAGCTCTAGTAATATTGTTTATCACAGAACACAAAATGGAGATGACATTTTTTAATACCAGGACTTTTGCAGGGGGTTATTTTTGAAAGAGTTTGCTGTGGTCACTGCAGAAAAAAATAAACCTGCCATCATTTTCAACTTGGGCAATAGAGGTTCCAATTTTACTTGGTCAGAAACTTGTTTGTTTTGATTTATTCTGAGGATAAGAATTCAGTATGAGAAACCTTGTGGCTTCGTATTTGAAGGAGGCTTGGTACAGAATAAGGTGTTCCAGGTGAAGTTTAGAAAAGCTGCAGTGTAGCTGTCACAGGCAAATAATTGTGACTTCAACCAGCTACATAGTATAGCTCTGACTTAGTTTTGGAGACCTTTATAGGTGAAATTAACCTGAGAGGAGCACCCAGACTTGTTATGACAGTTTAATTATTTTTTAATGGTTCTTTGTGGCCTTATGTAATATTACAAAGCACATCTCTTCCTCAAATTCCTTTCATCTGCTGCCTTGTCACCCAAACTATATTAGGAAAATTTTAAAAGAATACAGGGACTTTTGAGTTCTTCTGGATGTTTGTGATAATAATAATAATAATTCCATTTAAACAGAGAGGAAAAGATGTGACTGTCAGTTTTCCAAACATCCCGTAGTAACTCATTTGTCTGACTGAAAAAATGTTGAATGACTGAATGAAAAGTCAACAAGTTAATTCCTTAAGTAAGAAAGGCTTCTTCATTAGAAAAGAAGAGTGCTACCTACATTTATCCTCCAGCCATGGGCTGAATTCCATTGTAATGAAGTGAAACTGTTCAGATCCAGTTTTACCTGTTTTTCAACTTCCTATTTCATTTTTCCTTTACTTGTAATCTTCTTTTCATGCTTTACTCTTGCCCAGAATATGGTAGCACATAAGCAAATAAATTCTTTTAGCAAAGAAACACCAAAACAACACAAAAACTAGTGCACATAGTTTGTAGTTGTTGTTTGTAGCACAAATTTACTGTCCTGAACTTCTGCTGCTGGTTCTTTCTGCTCTGGTAGTCCACCCACTAAAGGTACATACAAAATGTTACTGGTCAAACACTCTGTTACCAAAATAGTTGAGATCAGCTGGAAAACTGTGGTTGCAGGATACTCAGACTGGCATTCTTGACAGCTGTGTCACTTGTTTATATTTCTTCCTGTTGTTGATTTTTCAGACCCTCAGGCTGGAGGGGTTCAAGTCATCAAGATGCATGTCTTGAAATGAACTTTTGGGAGAGTGTGTCCATGCGTCTGTCCATCCATGTGTATGTGCATGTATTTCAGGTTTCCAGCACCAGGATGCTACAGCTGCTGCTATATAATTGCTAGTATTTCTTTAGGCCTGCTGCAATATTTCTTTAATGGAGTCCTTTAGCATTCATCTTTCCAAACTCTGCAGAATGGTTTCACCTTCTCCTCTGTACTGCAGCACAAGATGTAAGGACAGGTGTTGTACTCTGGCAGAGCAAAACTATATAACCCATTCTGGGATACAGAGCAAAAGGGAGAGAAACAGAGCCTTGGGAAGAAAAGGGAGTTTAACTCCAAGCCGTAGACCCTGCTGAGTGTAGGAGTACAAGTCATTTTCATTTATTATTCATGTTGTTTGAGCTTTAGTTTTACATCAAGCCTCATTGATAAGAAATTTTGACTATGTGCACTTGTAAGTTGGTTAGGAAGTTTGTAATCCTCCTGAATAGCTGGCAGCTAAGTGTCTTGCCTGGCTGAGCTGATTCTTTAGGAAATAATTTTGCTGAGATGATGCCAGAAGTGGGTCTCCTGAAAGATGTCATTGTCATCTGCCCACAGACAGGAATAATAGGAGGCAGTCTTCTTGGGCTGCTGACAGGGCATCTATGATATATTTGTCTCAACAGACAGGTCATCCGTAAGTGTCTTTTGAGTTGCTCAAAATGTGTCATATGTGGGGGAGTGAGAGCAGAGAGGTGCTTCCACACACCCCCACTCCCTGCTGTTTGTATTGCACTGGTGACCTGAAAAGGACTCCCCCCACACACACACAATTCTGCTCCCAATTCTTGGGACCTACTCTGTCACCATCATGTCCTCAGCATGAGAAGTGAGTGTGGATGTCCCAGCTTGGTGTGTGACCTCCTCGCTGGAGACCTTTTACATCTCCTAACGCCAGGACCTGTCCAAAATCGTTTTATGTGCTTCTCCTGCTCACTCAGCCCCCATGCTCTGAGCATGCTTTTGTTCACTCATCCTTCAGTGTGTATCAGGATCAGTTCTGCAGAGTGAGCACTGAGCTGCCTGGCATGCCGAGGCACGAGCGTGCCCTTTAAGAAGTGCATGAAATATCCGTGTATGCTTGACAGTGCCAGACGCTTCCGTCTCTTGCCGTTTTCCCTCCACATCAATTCCAAACAAATAGTTTGCTTGACACAAAAAAGGATGAAGTTAGCTTGTAGCCTGACTTGGAGCCAAAGTATATGTGCCCATCCATGTCAGGCACCAGTGGGGCACATCAGCTGGTGCCTGACTAATTCTAAAACCTACAGCTTGGATTGTGGTGGCACCACCATTGGTGCTCCAGTGTGGGCCCCTGGCCGCTGTTCCCAGACCTATCATTTTTCCTGCCTCCATCATATCCACATGGCCCCTCCCTTAGCCCATTTACAGCCTGGATCACACTTGGTTGGTCTCAGCTCCTAGGTGAAGTAATAGATAAGGAATGTTACAAGTATAGAAGTTTCTCCTCCAGGCAGACAGGGGCTCTTGTGCCTGCTTGGTCAGCAGTTACTCAGAACAGCCATACCTGCCTTTTTAAAGCTCCAACTGTGACACCACGTGGACTGTTCCACGTTTTATAACCTGCTGCAGGCTGAGGGATCCTGGCCAGTAGCAGAGTACCGCTCAAGTTTATGATGTAGGTGCCATTACCACAACACATAGGAACCCCACAGACAGGCTCAGGATCCCGTGGGAAACCACAGGTCTCCCCTAGATTCATCCAGGATTACGCTAGCATCTATGCAAGCTTCCCCTTTATGCAAAAGAAGTAGAATGATGTGGTAATGCTGAGTCCATAGACACATGTGAGGCAAGAAAGTCGAGTTCAGCCTGCAACACAGGTGGTTTTCATTTAGCATCTTCATTGGCATTACTGTACTTGTGTATTTGCATCATATGACTGCAGGATTTGGAATGTGCCTGCCTATAGACAGGGCTCTCATTTACTAATTGCCTGCTGTCCATGCTTTAGGCCTGAAATGCGTGTCAAGAGATTTTGGAGGCAGAGATTGCCTAGTACAGGTGGGTCTCTGTGCCTGTTACATTGTCTGGGAGAGAGCTCCTTTGCATGTTATTTTGAAATTTGAAACTGTAGGCAGAGGGGGAGATGAGAAATTTATTTTTTTCCCTGCTCCATTCCTTTCTCTTGCCTGACATCTGTCTACACCCTGGATTTCCACATTTTTTTTCTTTTGAATGTTCCTGCTATTCCGCTTTTCTTTTGTTTTCTTCTGTTTCATTTAGAAATATCTTTTCTCAAACATTTTCTTCCTTCTACATCATTTAACAAAACTGATTGTTGTGGGATGATCTATGCAAGTACTTCCAAATTTCTGCTACTGCATAGCATTATCCCTATGTTCTTTCAGCAAAAAAAAAAGCAGGGAAAAAAATCCTAAAAAAACAGAGCGAACTAAACCCAAGTGAGTCTTGTAACTGAGAGACTCTCTGAGTCTGGATTTGCAAACTAATGACTAATTTCCCTAAGTACTTGCCTACTCCTAATTGCTTCTAGATGAGATTCTTGGCTTGCTTGGGGCAGGCACATATTCTTTAAGTGCCTTACATGGCTACGTCATAAGAAAATAATTCAGAATTATTTGGAGCTAGTGAGATGTACTTACCCAGGATTAAATTTGGCTTCTGTGTTCTTGTTTGGGGAGGCCAAAACAGCTTGAGGATCATAGTCAACCTGAGAATACTCCAGATTTTTGTAGCAAAATCATCGCATACTTTACCCTGCTTGCCCTTGTGGAAAAGCTTCAAGGTCTTTGAGGTTCTTGGCCCTTCTCTGTTCTGAAAGTTTTATTTAACACAAGCTGAATGCTGTGTATATCTCATCAGGGCCCTGTTAAAGAATGTAAAGAAGAATGAATGATGGGGGTGCTTTAAAGAAAGGCATCTGTCCTGTTGGGAAATATTTGCTGAGCCTACTCCCACCTTCCTTAATTGTTATTGTGCTTGTATTGTAAGAGAGAGTCCCTCCTGAGCACTCTCAGACCCTGAGCGAGCACATTTCTCCCCCCAAAACTTGTTGTGACACATCTGGTTTATATTGAGACTGCTGGGTTTCTGCTAAGCCCTCCAGCACAGAGGAGTCTTTGAGACATTTATTCTGCATTCCAGCACTGAGCTATTTGCTAGGGGAAGAGAAAGCAATGCAGTAGTGTCTTTCATTAAAAATAAAAAAAAAGAAAAAGAAAAAAGAAAAAACCAAAGCAAAAGAAAAAACCAAACAAGTGAAAAACAAACAAACAAACCAGCAAAAACCAAAAAAATCTCCACCTTTTGGAATGCAATTCCTGTTTTGTAGTAACCCACATGGAGGTAAATGAAGGCTGTAAAGATGACAGAGCCAGAGCCAGGGCTCAGTCTCCAGAATGGAATAAATCTGCTGTGGTCAGCACAGTATCTCAGTATTTCCCCTACATCTTTTAAGGTGGTTTGATTGCTACTTAACACTTACTGATCTTATTTTCTAGTTTTGATTTTGTTCTGATTTTTTTTTGGTTTTGTTTTGCTGCAAGGCACATATTTGGCTATGGTGGCCTGTCTAGAGTATGGATTTCCTGTAGTATCACTGGAATATACAGCTCAAATATAACTCCCGAGGAGAGACCTAATGCATCTTCGTCACTCACAGGGGGCATTCTAATTTTGCAAAATAATTTTCTGAACACAATGGCAATGTGAACTTAAGGCAATGTGGCCACTGGCACCATTATTGCCTCTCCTAATGAAAAATGGATGTTTAAAGTGGTGAGACAAATTCTATCCAGGCGTTTCCTTTCACTTTCATTTAAGGTTTCTTTTTCCAGAATCTTAAATATCACATAAGTGCTATTAGATATTTAAGATATTTATCCTTTTATTAGAGAAACAACAACAACAAAAAAAAAAAGTGCTCATTAAAGCACTTTTCCAGTGAGAATTGATATTATTATAGCACGTTTTGTTCTTAATTATTTTGTTGCAGGCTGTAAGCACTAAAATACTTCCTGTTGAAATTTGCTACTAAGTTAATGTTCTCTTTAATATTTAGGAGTGCAATTCTTGGTAGCTTCTGACTTAACTAAGACTAATTATCTTCTTGTCAAGCACTATTTTTCAGCCTTTCTGTCCTGTCTTTAGATGATATCACAGCAAAAACATAGTAATAGCGTTTGAATTAAGCTTGCTGGAGGGAAGTAAAATTTCAAATTTTCATTTGATTTTATAGGGTTTTTTCAAGATTCAGATTCTGCAAAGTAATCAGATCTCTGGCTTTTAATTAAATTAAAACAGTTTGCCTAAGTTTTAAGTACATAATTTTAAAGTAGCTATATGCATTAAGCTTCCCTTTTAATTACAAATCAAGACAGAATGGTTCCTGTAACATGACAAACACTGACATAATTTTCTTTCATAAACACCTACAGCTGATGCAAATGGTCTGTTTCTTGATTTCTGTTGCGTGCACTTCAGTTATGTTTAATTCATTGTATTCTTAGAATCCCGCTGTCTCTCAGCCCCTTCTGACTCATTTGCATAACATTTCAAAAAGTGTTTGGTAGTCTCTCTCAAACACAAGCAGTAGCCTCTCTAAGGCATGCTAAGTTCTAGCTTGGAAAGCCTCGCGTAGGTAGGGGTCTAAACACCACAATAAAGTGATTGTGTTGGAACTCCTTAATTGTAGCCCTCTTCTAATCCTTCAGTGTATTTTCTTAATTTATATTAAATAGATACCTATTCTCCTCATTTGTCTATGAAGTTTTTTGTTCAGGCTCTGTTTGCCTGGTCTGGTCCTACACAAGGTGCAGATGAAACATCTCACACCACATTTGTCTGGCATGTACTCACACTGCAGTCACTTTTTCATGCAGCAATACATAAGAGGAAGTTTGTGAGTGCAAAAAAAGATAATCCTGTGAATTAATTTTTGTCATATATTCTGTTCCTTCTGTTTTGTAGCTCATAATTGTCCTTTCAGCAGGATCTGGTGGGTGAGCCCAGCTCACTGGCCAGCGTGGCATGCAAGGAAAATGTGCCAGACACCATGAAAAGCAGGGAGAAAAGCTGCAGCAGAAACACCTGGTCCTTGAAGGTCCACCAAAGCACCCCAAAGACACTGGTCATTAATGAATGAGCTTGTTAAACCTCTGCCACCACTAAAGCACCACTCTTCATGCAAGGTTTATAGCTCCTTTTTGAGAATACTGTTAAGCTAATCTATGTCAACTTTGAGGAGTTGCATCTGAATGTCCTCTCTGAAAGTGGTGTGTATCTGCAGTGCTCTTTCTTTCAGAGAGAATACTTTGTTGCACTTTGTCAAAGAAATTTCCATTAAAAAAGAGTGTGGAATGAGTATGAGAAGATCTTTAATCTACCAGTGGTTGTTTATAAATATGAAAAGTGGTATAAGGGACCTAAGTTGCAGATCAGGAGGAAGCACAAACAGGAGGGTAAGTTATTTCTTCTGAATGGGAGTAAGAATCTAAATCATCCTGTGCTCCTTCAGATGACTGAAGATATCCTTCATTTTAATGAGAACCATATAGGCTTTTGTGTGTGCTCAAATGTGCAGAATAAATTGAAATTCGCTTTCTGTTCGCTGTCACACATTGCGCCTGGAATGTGGTTGTGCTTCTGGCCTGGTGAGATCAGGTTGAGGGTTTTTTTGTTCAAACATAAGGGTAATTCATTCTTCATAGTCAATTGAACTCAACCATTTTCAAGCCAGCTGCCAATTGTGATACGTGCGCTACTGGCTTTGTGGTGTATTCTTTTGTTCCCATAGAGAGAAACTGTGAGCACTAGTCTGGTGACCTTAACCTTTTTGGAGGTAAAAATGAGTCCCTTGTTTGTCCAGACTAAAGTTTTCACTGAAGTTTTCGATTTTTTTTTCTTGCTTTCCTTCTTCTTTCTCTTATCTGACAGTAATTTTCTCCCTTTACGTGTATGAACTTTGTATAGCCTAGGAAAAGCAAGGAAATGCATTTATAGGTTTTGGTACCAGGGAATAAAATTTTCTTTTTTTGTTTACCAAGGGAAGGTCACCTTGTCATCCAATGGTGTGCTCATAGCAACTTTCAGAGTACCCCCTTATTCTATAAGAAATGGAATGCATCCATACACAAGCATCCCCACATACACCACCAAAAAAAGCCACTATTAAAAGAAAATAAATTTGTGAGTTTCAGTTTTTCTCAGTGACATCCTCCTTTGGGATTTATTTTCATCCATTTTAAATTATGATAGTGAGGAAGAGACAGTGTAATAACATTATTATCCTAAATGGGTGTGGGACCTCCTCTTTTTAGAAGCTTTAGAATGACAAAAGTGAGTATTTTGATATATGGCTTAACTTCATTGAGTACTGGCATTGCAAACCATCATTAAGAGTCAATCAAACTTATAACCAGTATTCCATACTTTGAGGATAACAGAACAATTCACATAGTATTGAGAAATGTTTTAGGGGTCTTGTTGTCCTCTGTCCTCTTTTCTGCATGCCCATGTGTGTTCCTCCAATTCAAAACTACTTTTTCAGCTTCAGGTGTCATTAGAGAAAATGGCTTGTGACTGTTCTGCTGAACTGCTGTTCTAGAATGAAATATTTGGAAACAATGTGGTTTGTTTCATTGACGAAACATGTTAATAGAGAATCCCCAAGAAAAAGCTGGTGCACCCACTGTCACTTGATTAGCTTTTCTTCTTAAGAAATGGATCAGAGGAGTTATTTCAATTTGGATGAATTCTGGATGCATTGGTCTGAGGAATGTTCCAGAAGTCTTAAAAAAAGAAAGAGGGGGAGCAGGAGTGTTTTGGCTGTTTCCCTCCATCCCTTTGTGGAACACTGAAATGAGCCATGTCAGCATGATACGGTTTGTTTCAAACCCCAGTAATTCACATTCATGCTTGAGTAATGTGAAACAAATGAGTATTGGCCAGGAGTTTGGTCTCACAGGAGGAACCTGCACTGCCAGCCAGGATTGCTGATATTTATGGAGTTGGAGGTATTGGTGAAGGCTTCACCTGGAATAGTTTTTCTCACTGCATTATATATTTAAAAATAGGGGAGTTGGTCAGAATTATTTTTATTTTGCAGTTAAAGGGAGGGGCTAGTGTAATATTCTGGTGTTTTGGTTTAGCTTTTACTGCTATACCACTGGATATACCCAAAGAAAGATTATGTGAAACAGGAAAGGTGTTTATAGAGCAGTCTCAATTTTTCTACCAAAATATTTTGAAATATACATCTGAAGTTTACAATCTGTTTTATAATGCTCCATTTGTAGCTACTAAATCTAGAAAGTTCTCAATCTTTCAAATGTTAAGAGAACAAAATCACTATGTCTCCCAAGAATCTCCAGTCAGTATTGCAGCAGTAACAGCCCCACCAAAATACAGAGCTTTTTACATAACTGTCAAAGTTTATTGTTGGTGTGGGATTTTATAACTTCTTCTCTAAAAAGTTATTCTCCATTTTAGATTTTCAGGTGTGTTTTTTTCCTTAAAAATTGGACCCCCTTGCATTTCTCAAGTATTTTTGGGATTTTTTCCCCTCTGATATACTGCCTTGGTCACCAGCTGAAAATGGAATAGATGCTCTTCTTAGTCTAGCACAAAAAGTTGACATCAGTTGGTCCTTAAAGCAGATTTCTAAGTAAATTGTAGAAAATCTGTAATTCGAATAAAAAGATAAACTTGACGTAATCACCACTTCAAATAAAGTATTTTTTCTAATTTATTGGATAATAGTGTAGTGGAACATGCAAAAATGAAAAAAAAAGTAGCTAAGGAAAATATTACCTTAATGAAACAGGTGAGCATAGCCAGTTATTTCAATATGAGCAAGCCTTGCAAACCCATATTGTAACACCCTGATCTGTGTGGGATACTGGAAACTGGAGTCAAATATGGAGAGAGTATTTTTTTCTTTCACACAACCATCATTTGGAGGGAATAGTAACCTAAGCAGCTCTAGGAATCTAGGGGAAGGACTGGATGAGGAAACTGCTGAGACATAAATGTACAGAGAACTTGAAAAATAAGGTTGGGTGGGAGGAAGAGTGCTCATGGCTGGTGTGTGGGCAGTGCTGGGTCTGTGCACCCAGTGCGTGTGTCTCTGCAACTGACAGCACAGAGAGCTGGGCGGATAGGCTTCTCTGGGATCTGCTTATACAGTCCCCCCAAACTGTAAAGTTCCTTTCCTCCTTGATCTCCCAGACCTATGGGCTCTTTACTCAATTTGGGATGTGGTAGAATATGTTATTCCAGTGGAGTGGCAGTAATCAGGTAGGAAGGGAAAGAAAGGTATTCCAGAGGGTTTTCATGCAAGGATGCTGTTAGCTTTTGACATTTACCCAAGTCAATTATATATATTTCTCTGCAGTGGAAAACCTATTTTAAAGGGAGAAGCTGGGATTTTCAGATCCTAGGTGTACTTTGAGATTTGCCAAAGCAAGGTACTGAAAACAAAATAGTATTAAAGATAGGCTTTGGTTTTTATCTTTTTTCTCCTACTCAGAAGGGAGGGGCAGCTTGTTCTGACTACCCAACACCCATAGAACAAGACAGATTTCACTCTAGTGTTTGCCTAGGGTTTCCCACACACAAATGTGGACCACTCCCTGTGAAATGACACAGCCACAATCCTCTCTGATGAAGATTGTCAGTGGGATTGTAAACTTCCTGCCTCTTATTTCTCCTTTTTCCACAGTTTCATTTTAAAATATTTCCATCTTGAGAGCTTTATGGTAAGTGTCTGAATGCATCTTTTCATTCCATCTCCTAGAGTCTCTTCTTATAGCAACATCTGGGAAATTAATTTAATTTACTTCAATGTGAAATTACTTTCAGTTTGTCAGACATCAGCTTTTACTTTAAGTGTTTGACTCCCAAGTGAAGCACATATCATTAGCTGATTATTATTTCAAGAGTTAAAGTTTGTGTAACTAATATTCTAAGTCTCAGACAAATCCAAATATTATGGTGACCATGCTTTCATAGCTTCTCTGATTACTTTATTATGAAGAGATAACTAGATAGTATATAACAGTGTTGATTTTTACAGCAACATTTTTGTCTCAATCAAAAAGCACTGTTTTAATAAAACTCAGTAAAAAGAAACTAAGCAAATCTGTTTCCTTTGCTTTGCACTTTCTATTGACAGGTTCTTAGTGCTTTAGAATGGGTTATAGGAAAAGTAATGGCAGGATTTGATCTGTAGTTCCTGAACATTTTGGGTGCAGGCAATGCAAACCCATATAAGTCTTCCCAGGAAACTATCTGTCTTAATATTTTATAGTATGCAATTTAGTCTTCTGCTTCCTCTATTATTCCACTATTTTTTCCCATTATGCAGTCACCATGGTACGTGAGTATCTGCTGCATAATCTTTTCTCCACCTGGCCTAGATGTATGCATGCACAGAGTGGAAATTAATTTGCTGTAAAATGCAAACTGTAAGTAAGAATTAATGTTCGTGCTTACCTAAGCACTGGAAGAGATATACAAAATAAAGTAGTATTGTCACCCTAACTGTGCAGCAGTGAGCAGTGTCCTAAGTGCCAAATAACCAGTCTTGTACATTGCTCTTCACCAGCCAGTTGTACTCTCTGCTTTACACCCTGTAATAACTTTCCACAGGGCTTGGCCATTGTTAATTAGCAGCTGAGAGAGGGAGGGACTGGGAGATACTGAGAGATCACTTTTCCCTCCCTGTTTTTCTTGCCATACCTATCTCCCTCACCCATACAAGGGAATGCAGAGCAGGGTGCTGGAGTGAAGCAGACACATCTAGAAGGATCTGTGACTCCCAGGAAGGTGAGAGACAGATGGGATTATTCTCAATCACAGGGTCATGTATCCAAGGATGTCAGTGAAAAAGAAGAGGATTAAAATGCCCTAATTTTCACCGTATTGCTATATTTTTTTAATGCATGTGACAGACTGAAATTCATCATGAACCCTCTTAGTGGGTCCACAAACCCCTGAAACAGCACTGACTCCTGCCCAAGAGGTTTAATAATGCTCCACTGTGTCAGTCTTCACCCTCTCAAGGGTGCTGTTCCCACGTTTTGACCTTCTTGAATATCTCAGCCAATTTGTTGGGTTTTCCCTCTGAGGAACCTCTTCTCTCTACCTTCCAAACCAGAGCAATAATTAGCATTTCTCCCCAGAGAGTGGATTAAACTCACTTAAGCCTTTACCACCCTACTAAAACAGTAAGGAACTCAGATTATCAATTTGCATAAAACAGTGCTGTATTTATTAAAATATATATGTGTGGGTATATAATTAAGTGAGCCAATGCAATGCATGAGTAATGAATGGGAAGGTGGCCCATAATAAGGGTGTCAGTGATTACTGTATCTGTGCAGTGAAACAGGAGTACTGTGAACATGCCTGGAATTTGGAAAGTACATATCCACTCAGGAGCATTAGTTGCCTCATTGTGTTTAGATGACTTGTATAATTCAGAGTTAATGATTGAATTCATGTTGAAAAACCGTCTGCTCATCTGCTGCTACTCAAAGTCTCAGGGAGACTGAGCAAGTACAAAACAGCCATTTTGAGGAGTGATACTGAATCTAAGGCAATATTCTTACCTTTTAGCTCCTTCATGGTAAGTAGTTCTTATCCTTCAAGCAGGTGCACCGGAAGGTACTGCCAGTAAATGCTGATGAGTTCTTCAAGGAGGGAAGTGATGAATGAAAGATATGGTTATAACTACATATTTAACCATTTAAAAATATCTTCCAATTATGCTGTGTGGAACAAGGATTGTAAGCATCCACTGAAGATACAATTTTATGAGCTGCAGGGATTTATTGATTTATTATATTTTTCTCTCCTCTATGGAATTGGTGGGAAGGATTAACTTTCACTTACACTCTGATGACATTTTTCACTCGTACTATCATCCCCATTCTCCATCCAAATGTGCTGCTGAAATGTGGCAGGTGGCTTTGCCAGTAATTGCATGCTCCTTCATTCCATTTTAAATGAAAGTATAGAGTACAGTGGCCTTCCTCTCTCATCACTGGCATACTTCACAGCCGTATGGTATTGACTTAGAAAACGCAGAAGAGTGGGCTTCCCTTTAAATTGCAAAGATGTGTTATCTTGCTCTATGTTCCCTTAGGAGACAGTAACTTAATTCCTGTGCAATAAGCTTCTGACTCCAGCATTTTTTCATGTCAAAAAATAAACAAACCACATCAATTTTTTTAAATGTCCACATTTTTTTTTTACAGTGATAAAAGAAACTGAACATGGTTTTGAATATTTAAAATTTATTATTTGGTGAATTGTAGGCAAGTTTCTATTACAGTATACATATGCTTGATCTCATTCTGAGGCCAGCAACCATGCTCCGGTAGAAGATGGCTTTTCTTTGGCCCCAGCTGTGCTAAACACTATTATAATTAGCACGATGGTTAACTTAATCAGAGCACTTGGCTCAGGAGAGAGGTGTTACAGAGTGCACCGTAATTAGCATTTTCATTTCTTTGATCCTGAGTCTGTCTTTATTGACAGAAATATCAAGAGCTTGTTTGTTTTTTTTCTTTTAACACTTCAGGAAGTGGAAATATGTGTGGCTGTGAGATTATGAATTTAGTAATGATTTTAGAAAAAAAACAAACAGACCTGTCCCAAAGGAAGTAGAAGGGATAAAGATCTAAATGTATGGAAAATATGGTCTTTAGTGTAAGTCTTTAGTGCTGCAGTACATGGGCAGGTATATGGCCAGGAAACACCTCCTGGGGCAGCTGTATCGCTTTGAAGTTGCATGGGCAATGTTAACAGTATCTTAACCATTTCCAGCATGCTGCTGTGGACCACATGGCTGCTGTTTGGGTCTGTAGAAAAGGATATTTCCTTCAAGTGAGGAAGAGGAATGCCAGAAGTATGATCTGTTTGAAAAAAAAAAAAAAAAAAAAAAACAACAAAAACACAAACCCAAAGGTTTGGATGATCCTGCAGCAGCTAAAGCTTTAGATACTTGCCAGCTTGGTCACTGAAGCACAAGCATCCCATCCTACGTGCCTGATATAAGCAGGTGGTGAAAGCATGCAGCAGACCAGATGACTGCTGTTCATGAAAAAACATAACATTTATGCTGTCAGACAAAATGCTGAAGACTTCCAAACTTGCATCAGGCATCACTGCCTTGATTGCAGGGGAGGAAAGTTGAGACGCTCGAGAGACTCTTCTCATTACACACCACGGAGTGTAGCAGTCTCTTGCAATCCCAGCTGACACAGGATATTAAAAGTAGGGGACTTTTTAGTAGGTAAAGCCACTGTCAGTCTTCCTGAGATAGCCTTTTTTGAGCTTGATAAGCACACTGGAGTGGAGTGCCTGTAATGCTTTGTATCTCCAGTGCATTCTAGATTAACCATACCAAATTAATTATCTTAGCTGGTTCTGAGCATTTGTTCAGCACGCTGGAGCAAATGCTGTATACACTCATTCTTATTGACTCTGGGATGATGGTAGCTCAGGTATGGGTATACACAACCCTTATATTTCACTTCCTTGTAGTCTCGGTTATTTTTATTACTGGTTCTAAAAAGAAGGTGTAGCAATGTTTACAATGAAAAAATGGGGTAAAAATAGTTGGGGCTCTTATGGTAAGAGCTCTTTGCAGGTTTTCACTCTTCCTTTATATGTATCTGTCTCTTTCCAGTCTTTTACAAAAGAGAAAGAGCTACCACATGCATGTGTTCTTATAGTTCATTTCAATCTGCTTTGCCAGTAGAAAAACCATATGCTAATAGAGGCTGCAGAGAATGCAGCTGTCATTAAGGGACTTCCTATGTTATCCTTGACTTTGCTAGATTACTTTTATCTACTCAGGATGGATAAAAATTTTTAAAACGTTTATGCAACTAGGTTTTAGGTCAATAGCAGGTTAAACCATTTACTTAAGTAATCTTTCTGGGTGGAAAGTATGTGGAAAGACCCTCTCAATTTTTACAAGATTATTTTCATATCAGCATTAAAGCAGCAAGCAATATTCTTGACAGTAGACTTGGAAGATACCCATTATTTGAGAGACATGATAAAAACAGTATAATCTTTTCCAATACGCATACAAAGCCAGTAATTGTCTGTTTCTGCCATTCCAGTTATTTATGTAATTATACTTAATGCCACACAGATTTGAGAAGAAAAAGCAATAGTTGCTGCGGTTTCAGATTAATACTTTTCCATTCTGAGATCATAAAAACAGTAAATACCTCTCATGGTGGTAGAGAGAAAAAAGGACTATGGATTTGTAAACAATTGATCAGAGGAGCTGAGGAGGAGGGAATGTGTCTTTTTTAAGTCTGTCTCCTGACCACACAATTACATCATTCCTAAAGCTCACTGATTCCTAGGAAATGCTGCCGTTGCATAATATCGTTTCTTGGATATCAATTCCTTTATTAGACGAAAGTGTATTATACTTTCACGGTGGATTTAAAGGTACAGAATTTAACTATTTTAAACATACCTGGACATACCTAGGCTATCCTGCTTTGCCCAGTTCTTCTGTGTCACAGCCCTGGTGAAACTATTTGCCTTGTACCCAAAAAGTGCTTAAATAGTAAGATACCTTCCTCACTGTCCTGCTTAGCATAACTTGGTTGGCCAGGGTTAAGGAGCTCTAGATGGTGAATCCCTGCACTCTGTCTAATCCCACATGCTGGAACAATCCAAGGTGGTTTATAAATGCCCCTGGAAAGTATGCCAGTGCTTTCAGACTCCAGGATTAGAGGAGCTGCTTGAAAACTTTCAGGTGCATCTTGCCTTCAAATCCACTGCATTCACTTGAACTCAGTTGTGGATATTTGCTTCTTCGCAGTGTCTGAAGAGAAATAAACTGGCTGTGTACCACACCTATGGCAGAATGCCCAAGTTCAAAGTTCAGATTGGGTTCAGCAAAACTGGTGCATCCATTTAAAGCAGATAAAGAAAAAACTGGGTTTTGTAGGCCCACTCAAAAAATAAATATATGCTTATGGGTTTTATAACACAGTGTTCCTCTAGTTTTGTCAGCTGGTAGTATTATACTCTTGTACAAATTCCCCACTTAGCCTGAAACTTCTGCCTGAGCTAGATAATACCAATTTTAAAAGTCACGCTTCTCTCTTTTTTTTTTTTTTTTAATGACTTTAGGTAATGGAAAATTTACTGCATGCAAATATGAAAGGTTCCAGTGACTTAATTGCATTCATTTCTAACACTTCTCCCTCACTTTTTGCCTGAATTTTATCTCAAAGTTACATTTTTCAACTCTGTCTTTTTATGCCCTTTATTAAATGTCTCTCACTAACCTAAGTATTTATGAATTGTGATCAAGCCATCCTGAGCTTTATCTTTGTGCAAATAAATAGACTGAATTACTCCTGGCTCTTGCTTTAGGACATCTTTCCCTGACTTTGACTCTTTCTTTCAGCTCCACCCTGAACTCTTTCCCATTTGTCAACATGTGCTTGTTATCATTTCAGTAATAAGGTGACAGAGCCAGTCCTAGGCATCTCAGCACTGTAAGAGAAACTGAAATTTTGCTGCTCCAGAAGTGAGGATAGAATGGGTTCACACTGAAGATCTGGGCTTGTTGATCTAACAGTGGAAGAGGGAAGGAAGATGGAGACTGTGGCCAGGACTGGAAGGCCAGGACTGGAAGGCCAGGACTGCAGTAGCAGGAGGAAGCTCGGCTCCAGCATAGGCAAAGCAGGCAGAGGTCTGTGACTGCTACTTAGCATTGTTTTGCTTACTACTCAGTCGACCTGGATAACCTCAACCTTGTCTGTTCCTACTAGTGCTCCTCTGAAGTGCTACGATGATGTTTTCTGCTTTCTGTCTTCCCCTAGCTCAGGTATTGAAAGATGTCATTCATCATCTTGGCCATTGCATCCCTGTCAGAGTTTTAGCTGCGGCTCACCGCGGCCCTGAAGTCATCCTTCAAGTCGCTGCTTTCCAGATTAGTTCACCACCTTACAAGTTTAACCTGTGTTTGAAGAAGCATGACCTTGCATTCTGTGACTGCTATAAGTAATGTCATTCAAAGAGCTACACAGAGCGTATTTTTCAGCTCACTTTGAGCTGACCTGCCCTTAGTCTGGCTGCTATACCATTAGTTATATCACCTTCACCCTGACTGCCACAGTGCTGTTTTCTTCCACATCACTTAGGACTATAGATTAGAGAAAGATCAAGATCTGTCTATACACAAATCAAGTAGAAGTTTCATTTGGTTCTGGGAGTCTCATTCTCTGAAGCTTCTTCTATTTAACTGCAATACTTCTGTTCTGTGGGATGTATGCCTCCATTTCACACTCCTCTTTCAGAGAAAGAATGGAAAAGGCAAGTCATCTTTCATTTTGTGGCTCTTGTGTTGTGTGCAGGGTTTCCACTACTGCAATGCAGTTGAAGATACTGCAGAGGGATATTTAAATTCAAGCCAGAAAAAAAAAAGCCTAATTAAAATGAGAGAAAAATTATGAATGCATTTCTATTTTTAGGATTTGTGAAACTTGCCTTAACAGAATCTTTGGGCTTCAATTAATAGACATTCCATTTTTAATTGGAGCATTTTGCTGCACACAATGTTTTAAAGTAAAGGGTGAGTTAATTGGGCATTTATTTGAAAACTAAAAAATTCAGGGGAGCCAGTGTGTGATTTTGAATATGGTATTGGCTGCATAGGTAAAGGGGCTGGGGAAGGGAGGAAGATGAGCAACAGATAAATGACACTATTTGACATCTTAGCTATGCATTCTGGGTGCTGTCCTTAACAACTAGGGCAAGAAAAAGATATCACAAAATATACCAAAAATGGATTTAAAAGAATAACTTTTCACCCTTCAAGCTCTATATTCATATGTGAGTCAGGAGTTGCAGAACCTCTCAAGAGTTTTGTTTTGCTCACATCCCCTGTTATAGATGAGCTTCTAGGTTGTTTTATTCGTGCTCTTTCCTGCTATTCACATTATTCATGCACTAAAATAAATAGAGATTTTCTGCCCAGGGAGTAATGCCAGCTAGCTGAGGGGTTTTTTTGTGGCAGCCAGCAAAAATAACAAGGGAAAAGGGGAGCTCATGGAAGGTATGGTGATAGCCAGTGCTTGATGGGCAGCGTCCTGCTGCTCAACAGGAACGCAGCTCCTGGGGCAGTTCTGGCAGATCAGCTCCACTTCTGCATCCAGGTGATTTTGATTCCAGAAAGCTAGTCCCTTTCACCTTAGACCAGATTACTATGCTAAAGGCTAATTAAGGGAAGAGGAAAGGAGTATTTGAGTTCCCAAGACTTATGTGTTTTCAAGCCACTGCTGCACAAAAATCACTGCTCTTACTTCTGTTTAGTCATACCACTCTAAAAACTGTTAAATCCGTTAAAAAACTCAAGTGTCTTCAGATCAGGCTTCTGTTTTCTGTGTGAGAGGATCTGCTTAGAAAAACTGGATTGTACTTTTTTCAGAAACCAAATGACTTGTCACAAAGCACTGCTTTGTTCCTATCCTGGATGTTATCTTGAGCTACAGAACAGAGCTGTTACTTTGCATTTCATGTGCTGCATAACCTCCTTCCCAAATGCCAGAGCCATCAGAGAACCATTGTTGCCTCCTGTACATGGAGCAATCTTAATTACTGCATCAGCTTCAGAATAAATTTACAGTTAATCAAATATGATGATGAGAAGTAGGCAGATAAGCAGGACTATGGTAAAAATGTCATGTGAGTAAAGTTTTCTTGGCATGTTGCTCGGAACGAAAACAAAGTCCTCCTCTTCCAAACACTATAGTCAGGTCAGGTTCAGCTGTGTTGTGTTTAAAAAGCATCTCCATCAATCTGAATTAATTTTTTCCTCAAATGATTTGCTGCAGATTGAACTATCCTTTCGGTTGGGATGGAGGAGTACAGGGATATGCTCCCGTATTTCCCTCCTATAGCACATCATTAAAGCATGCTTCTGACCACTGCAACAATACAAAGTGATGTTTTTCTTTACCAAGCTAGATAACGGCAAAAATTGCTTATCAAGGTTGGTGACTACATTTAGCTCAGAAATGACACAATATTTTACCAAACACAGAACATTAGCGTTAAAGCAGTGAATACCTGGATCATGGCATTGTGAAGTTTGAGGAATTCATTTTCTTTAATCAAGTCTAGACAGCCTTCTTCCAATTTTTACTAACTCCCACGTTTTCTTAAAAATAGACAGGTTCTATTTTTGATACAATGCCAGTAGTGCTAAGTGGCTTATGTCTCCCTCCACAGAGGAAACTCTGCCCCTGCTGTTTCCAGTCTTCCTGAAATGTATTTAGATTAGGTTGACTTTGTCTGTGAAGTGGCTACATAGAACAGTTATAGGACATCAAGAGTCACTTTGTTCATTGCTCTTAATCTCTGTATTTGAAATCCAAGCATAAGGATCTTGATGATCCAAAAGGAGAGCAATGAATGAATATCTCAAGCCTAATGATCTAATCCTTCACAAAATGCTGAGGTGGTAGTTTTCATAGAGATGTAGTCCCATACAACTGCATGAGCTTCCCTTGTTTGAGGGAGGCTCCCTGTTATGGTGAAAGACTACTTAAGTTCCCTTTCCAAAATTTTTTTTCTTCCTTTTTTGTAGACATCCTTGTTAGAGCTATCTTGTAAGCATATTTTACATAGAGACAATTATCTCCTTCTCTCCTTTTCCTTTTTTTTTTTTATAATTTTTTTTTTTTTAGTATTTTGAACTACTCAATCATTTTGGAGATACCTTCACAATGACCTTTCCCAACAACTCTGCCAGGAGGACATCAAATTGAATGTTTCATTATTAGTATTATACCATTCAGACAATTGAGTTATTTTTCTTAAATATTCCAAGTTCAAGAATTAAATCTTGAAAAATTATTAGACCCACTCATGTTTAAAGAATGAGCTAACTTTTAAATGCAAATTTATATGATAATGCTGAAACTTAGAGGTATAATTTATTCTGGAAATATGCAAGAAAAGAGTGAATTTTAAGTATATATTATTGAAAAGTTGAAGTAGTTCTTGCAAACTTGAAATACATTATCTTAGTAGCATGTTCATATTAAAAAAAAAAAAAAAAAGTGGCTAAATGGTAACAAATGAGCCAGTGTTTACCATGGTAAGGAGTACATTGGGGACATAACCATTAGACAAGGGTAATTTAGTTTTAGCATTATCAGTTAGAAATACTGCAGTTGAGTGGAATATTTTATTACATGAAAACATCTGTAACCAATATATCCCTTGGGAAGCTTACGTGACCTGTGATCTGTTTGGAAAAAAATGTTTTGGTTTTATGAGGCTGTTCAAAAGCAAATATGTGCAGTGGGCTGTGTCCCAGTGAATCTGGAAGGGGCTCCTTCCTCTTTGTGTACCTCCTGGAAATTTCTGGGAGCTGTAGCAATGTTTCTGCATTCCAGACTGTAGTCTTCAACCTCACTTCATAATTCATGGCACTGAAAAAGACCTGGGAAATGTGAACAATCATGCTATCTACCTTTAGTACAACTAAGCATACTAGTTTATATTATATACATATATAGTAGTGTATATATATATATATTCTATATAATATTTAATACTACTTGACGCCACACAGTGTTTACACACAGTTATCCTTGCTGTGAGGTATCCTAAAACTGCAGCAGTCACAATAAGGTCTGTATCAAAAAGCCCGATGCAGACTGCTGGCTGTATATTCACATTCTATTGAGGTGTGCCAGTAATACAGGACAAACAGCATCCTTAGTATATTTCTCAGGCCTTGCTGTGTAGCTTTTCCTGGCTGCTTTTTTTCCCCCCCTCTCTCTTTCAATGAAGCCAGAATATGTCATCCCAACTTAAATCTGCAAAGCAGTCACCTGTGCTCTAGCCTCCCTAGTGTTCTGGCAGGAAAACAGAGTACCCAGCTCCTGAGGACCCTCAGTCAAGGCTTGGGAACTTGGGGAGCCAGGAAGACAGAGGGATAGACAGCCTGAACTTGACAGCCCATTAGGTACCTGACCTTCTGCTTAAATGACTATTGAATTCTTGAAGATGTGGATTAATGCTTTCTTTTGTTGGGTGAGATGGGCAGATAGGCATGCCAATTAGAGACAGCTTTGCCATGGGGTGCTTCGAGTCCTGCAGTGCAAACGGTTTCTTAGCACGTTGTTTCTACAGAGAGGAAATACTGAGAAAAACTGCAACTTCTTTACAGAGAGGGGAAAATCATCGCGTTCACCCAGGATCTCATTTCACTGTAACACTCTGTTAGCAGAGGCAAAACAATTTGTTTCTAGTTTCTTGGCTATTGCTGAGACCCAGAAATCAAAACTGGCCACAGGCATAATGCAGGTATGCATGAATTCCAGACCATAATATGTCAGGAGCTCTTTTGGCACAGGGTACAAAATAGGTTTCATGCCAGTAAGACCACGGCATTGCCTTCCTAACATCACTTTCAGTTCACACATCCTCCATGCAGCTCTGTAGCCACAGGGGCCCAAACCCAGCAGAATAGAGGGCATTTCTCTGCCAGAAGATCATTTTTCCCTTTAACTGGTGTGAGGTAGTGCTGCTTCCTAAAAAGTCTTCCTGGTCTGGGGAATATTTCAGCCATAGTCTTGTCCATCAAGTACTTTATCAATGCAAAGCTGGAGCAAACTTTTATGGCCGAAGGAAGCAGATGTATGGGCTCTTTTGTCTGTGGTGATGACACTGTGCCTGGGATTGGGCTGACTGCGAAACCAAGTGTAATTCATCCCCACACTACCATCTGTTCAAAGGTATGAGAAGTATGTGCTAACGGGTTGTTGGCAGTGCATAGTGGTTGCAGGCATGGAATTAGGAGGAGTGTAAAAGTTTTGACCCAGTAAGGAGAGGTGATACAAGGAGAGCAGGTCATTCACAGAATGGAAAATCGTTCATTTCCAGTACCCAAAGAGGCAGGTGAAGATGAGTCTCATGGAATTTTTTTCCATGTACAAGACAGTCCCAGGCAAGGTAAGGCAGGCTTTGCCTCACAGTTGGGCAAGCTTTGTTTGGAGAAAGTTGCATCGTTTATCATGAAGGAAGCCACATATTTCTCATTTGTGAGCAGGAGTTTAGATTCTGAAATCAGTGCACACACAGATAATGCAGAAATGGGACAGCTTGTTTTGTCTAGATTTTTGAGTCTGCTTCTGTCAGGAGGTAGGAAGTTCAAGTCTAATGTTGCTGGCTGAGTTTTCAGCGGATGGGATATAAAGGAGGCTATGGGGAAAAGCACAAAAAAAGGGCAGCAAGAGTAATGCAATGAGGAAGGGGAAGGTATGTTGTGTATTGAGGGAAGCAGGTGAGCCTCCTGCTTGGAGCAGAAATGTTGCAAAGTTAGTGCTTGCACAGTGTGAAAAGATCCCCGTTGTTGCCTCACACAGAGGAGCTGTTAACAGGGCATGGGGGAAGCTCTTTGATCAAACACCTACCTCATGTCTTAGTGCCCTGCTGTAATTCAACATTTAAACGGCAATGAATGTTCTCCCACTGAGATAGTTTTTTAATCTCTGACATTTCTCTGGAGATTTTGAAAATAAAACAAACCTGTAGAAATCTAACTTTTTTTTAGATGGTGGAAGGGTTTATCTGGAGATAAATGGTTAATCAGGATGAAAGCGGAGTAGTGTCAGACCACTGGCATAATGGCAACTACTTGCTGATTCCTACCCCAATTATCAAGTTAAGGAATGTTGTAAATTAACACATGCTAAGCTTTCAGTTTTGCATCAATTAATGATTTATATCGTTCTTCCGTTGACATCATCTCATGTCACTGGAGCATATTTTAGCAAGAGGTATGTAATTCTGGTAATCCCCAGGAAATCTGCACACTGTTTACCAAAACTCACTTTTTTTTAAGGGGTTGTGCTTTGCCAAGAAACCTGGAGCATGTCATACTAGAAAAATGCTTCTTTTGGTGCCTGAGAGGAAACAGTATTGTGTGTGGGTATAAAATCTCATGCCTTCGTGGTAAAAATGTGGAGGTAATTGGCCAAACCATGGTGTTTTGCTTCCAGAAATGGGTAGTCACTTTCATGAATCTTGCAGGTCTGAGCGCAGAGGTTTCAGAGGACCTAACTTCTTACAGCTGATGACAGATCCTCCTGCTTATCTACAGCAAACAAGCTGAGGAGGCAGCTCTGCTTTTTTTTTTCCTTTGTTGTTTCATCCAGATGGTCAAAACTATATTTTAGTTTGTTCTGGCTCTGATATTGCAGGAGTATTTTTGGTCCTTTTCACTTAAACAGTTCACTGAAACAGTTTAGTGGCTATAAATGTGTAATGATTGCTGCTGTTACCTTTGTGATCCACTCGCATTAATGACTTTCCTTTTGTGCTACTTGCCATATAAGGTGAAACAAATGAAAAGCTGTATTAATTATTAATCAACTAAAGAACCTTTCACTATTACTATGTTTTAGGTTTGTAGATAGTTTTGCATAAACTAATTGATTTTAGTCATAATATTCCAAGTGGTATTAATTAATAATTTAAATATAATTGTTTTGGAAAGTTTTTTAGCCTTGTTCTGAGCAGCTGGCACTGGAAAACAGAATTTGGCAGTGATTTAACTTCAAAAATAAGGCGCTAGTTTTCTGCAGCTGTTATCAAATGAAATTAGTAACTCAAAGGTGTGGGAATTGTTTTGCATGAGAGGTTAATCAAGTCCAAATCCAATTGTGTTCTAACCTAAGATTAAACATGAAAAAAAGTGTGTGGTAGGGACAGGGAGTTTCCTAAGGCATTTGCACCTCACTGACTGAGGAGTGGAGAGAAGGAGGAGGGAGGTTAGTGCCAGAGCAATCATATCTTTTATCTCAAGAACTATTTTCAGCAAAGTATGCTGATCTTATTTTCCATCCTCCCACGCTTTGGATAAGAGTTTCGGGAAGACTTTATTTTTCCTTTGGACATGGATCTAATACAGATTTCAATACCAGGGGACTACTAACCTTTTGGGTAGACTAGTAGTTTGACTCGCTGCAGACATTAAGGTATGCCAGTTCAAATAGGAAGCTAATTTATTGTGAATTGTCAGAAAAATCTTTACTTCCTATACCGGTGCTGCAGACTTCAGCCACTCCGTGTGGAGGGAAATTAGCTTGTCAAATACAGTTTGCCCATGGATGAAGAGGTTTTTAACACTGTAGCACTACAAACAAGTGGCTGTGGGGTGGCAGAGCTTTATAACCCAGGGAGCAGGGCGTGGGATGGAAACTGGGCGTGAGCAAACTCTTCCAGATGGACACAGCACTGTCCTGCAGAGCCCTGCGCTGGTGTGTGCTGCCCACTGACAGCACAGGCAGCTGCCAGCCCCGGCTGCAGGAGGCTCCTGGCTCCCTGTCCATCCATCCATCGCCTGCTGCACTTGCTCTGTTAGAGCCCTCCCGACGAGCAGGGAGTCAGCAGCAGCTCTGTGCGCTGTGCCAAGGATGAGGCCGAGGTGTCCCGGCATCGCTGCCACCCTGTAGCACGGCACCTGTCCCCAGGTAGGGCACAGGGCACCTCCCAGCCCTCTGTGGAGCCAGCTCCAGGGGCTCTAATTACATCTGCGGTTTGGATGGCTTTGCTTGGCCATTAAAACCCATTTCACAACAAGTAGTATTGAAGTGAGCAAAGAATATTTGTGGCGGCTGTGGATTTCCTCCAGGCCTACAGGAAGAGTAAATTAGTTACTGAAAACTTGACAGTTTGTCCTGAGTGCTTAACTCCATCCTCTCTGGAAGCTTGATTTTCAGAAGTAAGTGACTTTAAAAGGAAATAGTATACCCAGTGTTTTTTTATTCCTCCACCCTCTTTTTACGGTAGGTCTGTAATTGCAAAGCCAGCCAGAAGTGATTTGTTTGAAGAGGAAGTGTGGGAACTTCCTTTATAAATATTGCCTTTCCCTTCGTGTGCATCCAAATGTGGTTTGCTCTGCTGGTGGAAATAAAAAGTGCTTGAACTGAACAAGTACTTATTCCCGTAGCTCATGCCCCATGTAAGCATGAAAGACAGAAGTTTAATGGGGTAAAAAACCCAACAAAAACAAACAAAAAACCCACACACATTTAAAAAAAGAAACAAACAAAAAACCAACAAAACTAATTAACAAGAAATAACAACCAACAACAAAAAAAACAACACACGAAAAACCAAACAAGGAAATTAATAAAGCTGGTTGCTAGTAAGGGAAGGGCTGAAGTTGGTTGAACACAGAGACCAGCTGAGGTTTTGCCCAGCCATTCCCTGTCAGTGCTTTCAGATGTCCTCTGCTCCGGAGCACCGGGCAAGTTAAGGTCCTGTGGAGGGGGAAATCGGTGTTTGCAGAGCCGGTGATTACAGACCCTGCCGAGACTTGCTCCGCAAGATAGGACAGTGTCTGCCCGAGCCAGCTCCTACCGCTTTTTAAAAAAGGAAACATGTATCTTTCCTAGTGAACTAGAAACAGTAGTCTGTACCCTTCCCCAGCATAGAAATACCTGGGAAATATTTGCAGAAGAGGGGTTCAGCCACCAGAAGAGCAGCTACACCCGGGGAAGTGTCCGCGCCCAGCAGCAGGTAGATTAGACTCACAAGGAAGAGACCAAGTTTTAACCTGCCCTGCTAGATTGTTGTGCTTTTTTGGGTTGGGTGGAGGGGTGTTTGGGGGTTTTGTGATTGTTTTTGTCTTAAGTGAGCAGTGTCAGGGTGTATGGGCTCTTTGGGTGTGCAGGCTGTCCTGGCTTGCTAAGATAAATCAGATGAGGGGAATTGAGGCAGGGGTCTGGTTCCCAGCTCTGAAGAATTACAGATTAGGAAGACAGGTCACAGAGAAAGCAAGGGAGAGTATGGAGGGAATCAGGCTGATTCTCTGAGAGGCACTGAAGATGAGAAGAGCCCTTTTGTCTGATTTGAAGGAGGAAAGTGTTCTTATATTGCTTGTAATTAGGCTGAGTTTCACCTCGCTCATCGGATTTGATGGACAAATGAGACATTCCTGGTGTTATAACATTGGATTGCTGTGATGCTTTCTGATCTGTTCAGCAAGAGGCACAGCCAGGCCACTGTTGTATTAATGAGAAGGTTGTGATTTTTATGCATTTCTCAGTGGGGATGATGAAATTTCACTCAAGCTTCCAACCAGCCTTTGTAGTGGTTCCTTTTTCCACTTTTAGAAATAAACAAAAGAATGAAATTTGCAGTGCAATGGGCTATCATAGGGAAAACCAGTCACCATCAAAGAAGACACTGGAAACTTCACTGATCCATCCAGGTGGTCTCAGGTGAGGCTTGCCTGTCTCACCATGCCAGTAGTCCCTACATCCTTTCATACCCCACTTCAGAGGAATGGACATCTCAGTTCAGGATGAACTGAAAGGAGTGAACTTACTTTTAAAGAAAATGAAAAATAAAATTCTCATCTCTCCACTTCTTCCTGTAGTTTCTTCTCTGTTCAATGTCATACAAATGCATTTAAAGCCATACAGTGCTCAGGGTAAGCTTTTCATTATTCTATGCCTTTCCTCTTGTTTTCCACACCATTATTTGCTGCACTCTCCTTATGTCTCTTACTCTCTCTTATCCATGCCTCATTCCCCATTTAACATTCTTTGCTCCTTTTTACCTTCCTGCAATTCACATTTTTTCCTCTCCTTTTTCACACTCATACTATCGTGCCTGCTCCTTTTTCCAATAAGGAAATTCCAATAAGGAATTCTGTAATTCAAGGGGTACTCACAATTGTGTGAGTACTGAGTACATGATGAAAGAGATTGCAGGACTGGGCCCTAGCTTGGCAGATAGATGTAGTATTAGTATTGGTAATGAAGCCAATTTTAAAGTAGTCTTATTTACTTTGGTGGTTTGTATCACTTTGGTTGACTATTAAAATATATATTTTTAAGGTGAGGTGAGCACCAATGACATTGCATAAAGAATTTCAAGAACTTAGTATAAAAGACTTCATAGAGGTAATATATTACTCCCAGTTCAGAAAAATGAAGTGGCACTTTAAAATCAGTTTTACTATCACCCTGTGTTTAAAAGAAAACACTTCTTTTTCTTTTTGTTTAACTTCCTGTGCAAGTCTGGGCATGTCTAAGGCTACCAGGATCCAATTTCATGTAGTATCCTATTTCAAATCCAGGCGGGAGCAGACTGATTGAAAATCAGTGCTGTCAGAAGTAAAACTGCCTGTGGAATGCCTTCAGTGACATGAAGATGAAAGGGAGAATGTAATGCAACAGATACTGATTTTCTTTTTTCAGGTGTGAGGCTCTGGAGCAGTGTTCTTGGATGTTGCACCATTCACCCTGATTGAACAGTAATGGTTATAGAACAATTTCAGTGAATTTTTGTGTTCTTCAGGTAGTAGTTAACAATTGTGTTGTGAAGAAGGTATGGTTGGTGTTGCTGCGGTTGTTTTGAACCAAAGCAGCAGCTATAGAATATTTCATGGCAAGCACAGAGCTACCTGTAAGTCTACATAGCACCAGAATAACACAGGATTCCTTAATAATTCTTGTTAGTGAAATGCTTACTGGTATTTTGAAATGATTGGGCTATTTCAGTGCTTTGAAAACTGCTGGTGAATGTGAACTAGTCTAACTGGTCTGTGCTTATATTGGTTTTTAGGGTCAGCAAAAACACAGAGGGCAGTTGGCTTCATTTTCACATGTTTCTTTGCCTCTTCTCTTCCCTGTCCCACAGAGGCCAAAGGATCAAAGGAAAAGAGGACTGTATGAGAACTGAGAACAGAGGGAAACAGTAATGTTGTTTTAGGACTTTGAAGGAGTAGGAAAATGAAGGGAAAATTGAACTTGTAGTCTTTGGTTAGTTTTGAATTCTGGGAGCCATGGTTTAGAAATGGAACAGTGCTCCCCAGATAAGATACCCCCAAGACTCTTCCCAAACCAACCACTCACTTGCTCATGCTTTCTTTCCCCTTCCTGCTCCAGGGGAGGAGTTGAGACTTGGAGACATAAAAAGGGGAAAATTACAGGTTGAGATAAGAAACAATTTACTGGAAACAGCAATGAGATACAAAAACAAACAGAGCAACTATATTAATAGCAGACATATACAAAAAGAGGGTGATTTACATGGAAATAAATGCTCACCAACCAATGTGAGGTGGTGCAACCCTGAGAAAATGAACAATGGCCAATCTGACAATCTTTTGTGTGACCCAAAGCCACACTTTTCTCCCTAGAATAAGAGTTCCTTATTTCCAACTCCCATCCCCTCCCCACTGCTCACTCCAGTGATTATGTGGATGGTATCCTAAAAATACCTCCACAGCTCCAATATCTGTCCCTTCATAACTAAAATTAGGTAAAATCACTGCAATAAAATTAACTGTGTCCTGGATTAAACCAGGACACTGGGTAATTAAAAAATTTGGCTGTGCCAGGACTGTGTCAAATTCCTGGAAATCTAAGAGAAAGCATTGTTCTGCTGTGTAATGCTGGTCTGTCACATGTGCCCTGTGTTAGGTGATGCTCATGATGTGGGGAACATCTTGCATTGCTGGGAGACCACCAGGTTGCACAGATAGGTTCCTTGCATGGAAGTGGTGTGTCACGATGACTGGCCTTGGCTCCATTTGCTCTCAAGAGAAAGGGAGAGATTTCAGAAAAAAAAGTTGGTGTCCTCACATTCTGAAAAAGTGCGGTCTAGAGGCAGCCAAGAGAATAGCAGTAAGCCAAGCAGAGGAGAAAGAAAGTCAGTAGTAAAATTCAGAAGCTCGTGTGCTAGAAGTGACATCTGGTGTCTGTGGTCAAGGAGGTGGAGAGGGCAGACTAGACATGACCAAGGGTCATGTAAGCTAGAGAATTGAAGGTGAGGGAAGATAATGCATTGGCAAGATATTGGTGACACTGAGTTAATTAGAGATGTAAATACACTGCAATGTTTAGAGTATTAGGTTGACATCTGATATCACCCTAAAGTTTTTAATATTAAATTCTATATCCTGTTTCCATATGGACATGGTCTCAGTGCTGTAATGTCACATTCCCAACACTGAAATGTGAAAATCCATTCTCAAAATTAAGCTCAAAAAGCAGTATGTAGTTTTATCCTATGTGCTCCATCCTATCAAGGGCACTGTGCTTGTTAGCTCAACAGCCGGATAAAAGCTCCATGGGCGTGTAAAAGTCTATATGAAAGTATCTGCTCCATATGTTACATATAGCTGAAGGCTCAGGGGAATAAGGTTTGTGTCTGGGAACCGGATAACACAACTTTCGATCCCTGACCCAGGGCTTGCCCTTTTTAACAAACAAACAAAATCCTTCCTCAAAGAAAAGTGGTTTATGATCTGTTTTTAGCTCTAGAAGCAAACATTAAAAAAAAACCCCAAAAAATCAAAAGAACAAAGAACTCAATATGTTCTTACTTGTACTTAGAGCAGAATCAGCTTTTAGGCACTGCAGAACAAGTGTCATACTTTGTTCCTTGCTGCTTTCAAAAGCCATTATCTCCCTGGCAGTTGCAGTGCCAGAGCAGCATGTTACCTGCTTGCAAAATTTTGTGCTTGGACACAACCAATCAGCCTGAGTTTACCATCTGTTTGAAATGATGGTATCTGAGGCCTTGACCCTGAATACAGTGTTGCAGCTGCATCATGAGGGAGAGGGCACTTACAGGATGGAGAGGTTGGTCACCATTGTCCTGTTTCTGCTGGGTCATTGACCATACAAGGTGGTCTTCATCCTTTCCCCCTAAAGGTGTATTTTGATTTGAAAGGCAGAAATTGTCTCATGTGAAAGGTGGGAGCAATTAAGGTAGTTCAGATTACGACAGGGTAAGAGCTAAAAGTAGTCTAATCTCTTGCCAACCTCTAACTCTGCGGGTTATGGAGGTGAGAGGGAGTCCTCTCCAAAAACCAGTTCAGGGAAGATTGGTTCTTAATCCACGGCAGGACTTTTTCTGTCAAGCCAGTGGAGAGAAGAAACAGGAGGATTAGCCTTGTTAGACTGAAGTTTATGTGACCATCCCCCTACCCACTTGCTCTGTTGTGCTCATGGCTTCTGTCCTCTTTAAAGAAAAATTTCTCTGTGCTATCCAAGTACTTTTTGCTTCTGGTCAGTCTGTAAGTGCCTCCAGCTGTTAGAAGACCTGTACTAGTAAGATGAAGTTCCTTTAGTTCAAACAGTCCATTTTGACTGGCCAGCTGGCCAAATCCATACCATGGAGACCAAATCCAGTGTAAGATACTGAAAAAGAGCTGTTGTACTATGAGCAGGAGGTAGAAGGAAGAAACAAAACCAAACAAACTGAAAAAGCCTTGTGGCAGATGGTACCACCTGTGTCCATCCAAAGCAGTGTGCCATTTGAATGGAGAAACCTGGAGAATCTGATGACTCAGTCTGCATACACAGGGAGACAGTAAGTGAGCTTTCTGGCTTGTGTCCCAAGCCTCTTACAAAAAAGGCTTCCAATTTTATAACACAGAAAATTGAATACAATTTGGTAGCATGATTCTCTGGCACAGCTGAACTACAGACTGAAATGCCTGGTGTATCCATGTGAGAACTGCCACATAAGTAGTTAGATGACTCTGTGCCAGGTCCTGGGTTATGGCTGAACCAGTTTTCTCAATAAATACATTTCTGATATTTTTAGCAAAGGAAATACCTTTATTAATGCCTTTATTATTGGGGGCGTAGTTGGCTGGACATAACAGTTAGGGGTGACAGTATTTGATTACTTTTTCAGGCTCAGCCAAATACTAATTTCCATGCACTTCAGTTCTGGCATCTGCAAAGCTGGGAGGTGAACCAACTGTGCAAGACGTGCCTAAATTACTGTTCAGCAATGCTTGCAAAAATGCTCTTAAGGAAAGAGTAAACATGGATATATAAAGCAAACTTCTCAGCAGGATCAAGTCTTGTTTTCTTGCTGACTGCCTCCACCTTCTTCCTTCTTGGTTGTTGACAGGATGATAATGGTTCACATTCCTTTGCACTTCCTTTTACTTCTGAATTTTCTTTTCCTTTATATGTTTAAATTGCACCAGATCTGTTTTTCCTGTTGTTGGTAAGACATAGAAAGAAATCTGCCCTTTACCTTGGTCCTACCGACTAATTTTTTTGTCTGTTTGTCATTTGGCTTGGCTGCTTTGCTACACTTCCCTCCTATGACTTTCCTCAGTCCAATGCTAACACTCTCCAGTTAGGCTGTATCATGCAGCTGTGGTCTAAATGTCTCACCCAGCTCTTCTCCCATATGCCTCATCTCACAATTCTGCTCAGCATCCGTGTTCATCCTGTACCCAGTGAGGATTGCTCCCTCATACAGCTTTTCCCTGCAAACACCCAGATATAGGGTATGAACACAGGAAATTAAATACCATGGAACGTTAGCAGAATAAGTTTGGTTTAGGACTGGGCAGCCTCAAGAAACATGAAGGGAAAATAAAAGTCTTGCTGATGTTTGTATCTTACTTGCCTGAAAGCCAGTGTTATGTGAGTTTCAAAGTCATGTTCAGTTGAGATGAGATGGCTTTGGAGAGAAGGTGGTGGATTTTGCCGGGTGTTCAGGGTCTCTTACCTGGGAACTGCCATGTGGTGGCCTTTTAGTGCATGTGTTGGTTTGTGCTGCAAACTGTTTGATTGTGCATTGCATGCTTTGCTAAAAGCAACTGAGAAATAACTGTGTAAGGAGCAGGTCGAGGCATACAACACTCGCTATATCTATTGCCTGGGATTTTTTTTGAAGACAGTTGTCATCTTCACATTTATGTTGAACAATCTACATGAACCCCTTTCATCACTTTTCAGCATGTATAATGACGTTAAAAATATCTGATGATATTTTACCCTTCCCTAAAGGGACAGACATTGCTCCTCTTCCATTCTTAAGTGTTTGGTCAGGGGAGGTGCCAAGTACTGCCAGTGGTCAGAGCATGTTCAAGCCCTGGCTAGAGGAGTACCAAGTCATACAATAACCCATCTGTAATGCTTTCTTTTGGGTCATGCATCAGTTTAGCTCTCAGTTCTTCAGTAATTAGTTGTACATCTGTGACCAACTGCCCATCTGATTTATTATCTGAGCAGCTATTGAAATACAGAACATTGCCCCATTTAGCTTCAGTATGAAAAGTTATAGTGTGATAAAGTTGTGTTTAAAATGTAATAAAACTGACTGTATATATATAAACAAATTACAAGTTTATATTACACCATAGATGATCTTAAATCAATATGTTAAACTTCATAAATTTAATGTGATTGAACATAGCTTAATGCGTATGAATATATTTTTAATTGTTGCCTTCTTTTATTTAGTAAGAAGATTAAACTGTCCTGGAAAATAACTTGATTATAGTGAAGAAGACTTAGTGGAAAAGTGAATGTAAGTATTTCACAGCTTGTATCAATTATTTATGTTTGCAAACCATTGACATTGGTGATATTATAAATCATGCTACATTGGCAGCTGCTTTTATTATGGCAAGAATGCAGGCCCTGATCACTGTGTGTGTGTGATATAGAATATCTGTTATGTGGGTCTATAGGCTAATAAATACCTAATTGCTTTTAATGGGGCCAGTGCTATTAGTCACTTGCATGCTTAAGAATTATTTGCAGGAAAAATTACAATATGTAGTTGTCACTAAGTGCCCTTAAAAAATTTAAGAAGTATTTTTAAATAACCACAGGGATTTTAAATTCAGTAATGCAGATATATTTTCCATTTCCAGCAGAATTTAGTCTAACTTGGATTAATGCAGCCTGTATATAGTATTTTTTTGTATACCTGCCCCAAAGATGTAAGATTATAGTAGAAAAAGATTGCACTGTGGATTGGCAGTTCAATTTAGAGTGAAATACAGCGGCTGCAAGTTTCAAGCTAAGTGCATCATTGCTCACTTGAGGTCACTTTTTCAAATCTGCAGTCAATAGTTCTATAACAATAAGAGCTTTGGTTCATTTTCTAGAACCTCTTGAAACTGTTACTTTACTGGTGAATATGCCATTATTTTTCTTAAAGTAATTGCCTTAGCTGTATTTCATAATAATGTGAAGCCCCTAACCGTGTGCTTGCACATGTGTATAAATATATATTTATTATGAAGCAAAGCTGTGTCTCTGCAAGTCATTCCCCAGGAGACTTTGAGTGGCTCTGATGTGCAGAGCAGTGATAGTCATGAACTTATAAGTACCACAGATTCATTCCAGTGTTTTTTTCATATTGCATTTTTCCCACGATCTCACCTTCCTTTTCCCAGAGCCTGTATGATGAGCTTGGAAGCAGTCAGCTAAGCCTTTGCAAATGCTGAATAAAGTATAGAATTAATGACTTAGATGTTAAAGAGGACAGTGATTATGTCTTAAATGTCTAACAAGCTGGGACAGTTGTATTTCTAGCCTTTCAGGTTTTAGAAACTTGTCTCTTACTGGCTGACCAGTAGTACTGAAAACTGCAGGAGCTGCATATAGCATTGGAAAGTGCTGTCTGGTTTATATAGAGTTGTCTGCTGATATAGAATTGCTTGAAATTAAGATCCTCAGATCTGACAACATTGTACCTAAGTTAAAGATTTACAGATTTGGCTGTGCATTGATTCTTTCCATTACTAGTACCTGACTCAGTTTGAAATGTATGTAGGCTTATAAAGCATAAAATCAAGTCCTTTAAAACCTTACAATGTGTACTGAGTTTAAGTGCAGTTTAAGTAATTTACTGGGACCAGTTGCTTTAGTTGCTTCAGCATCCTAAAAATACATTTCAAATGACCCTGTTCAGGCCAGTGACATTTCTTGAACTATCCTGTGTGTGTGTGGCAAGTTCGAACATAACAAACTTCACATTTGTTAAAGTTTTTTGTCAGTCTCTTTTACACTTTTCTCACCACTCAATCTTCAACTGTTATTTTTGGGAAACTCGCGAAGGGCTGTCTTTAGTTCCTATTTTTTGTGGAATAAGCAGAATATTTTTGGTTTCTTCTTTGTAGTTTTTAAGGGCCTGTTTAGCAGGAGAGCACCATTTGAGTGTCAGTTGAACTATAAAAGATATCTGCCCAGTTAAATTATCATTTCATGTATATGGAGCAACAACTAAAAGACATGAAGTAGAGCAGTATTTCAGAAAGCTGAGGAGAATAATATTGGCAATGTGATCCTGAAACTGGCAGAGGAATAAACATATCCTACTGCAGAGATGGATGCTAGCATTTTGTCCTTCATGTAAAAATAGATAATATCTCTAGTATATGTTATTTTTCTGATTTTTTTTATTTTGTGCAAATGTAGTCTGTGGTCCTAAATGTAAACCTGTTTTTCGTTCTGGCTCTTACAGGTATCTGACATTAAAATTAGAGATTTATTCTTCTAAACATCAGTCATTTTCAAAAATTAATTTGGCTCATGTAGGCTGGGATTTTTGCAGTAATAGCAAATTAACAAGTTTTTGTGGAGAGGAGAAAATACCTTTTCATATGCATTTTTGCTTTCGTATCTCAAAAATGGAGATATTCTCATATACAAAGAAGGCAGAGCTGAAGGGAGGGATCCGAGCCTCATGGGAGACAAGAGGAGCAGTGGCTTTACCCACAGCCACTCACAAACTGGTGGTAGAGCCTTGAATCTGTGAAATCCAGCATCTGCTCTTGTAATGCATTATGATGTGTAGCACATCTAGAAATATTTATTAAAAATTTTGGTTTACTTAAAATTGAAAATTAAATTTGCAACTTAATAACTGTTAGAATTTTGGCTTTGGTCACTCATAAAGCCAGAAGGTGGAATAAACTTGTTTATCCAATCCTCATTCTCATCCAATAAAATTCTGGACTGACCTTTCGAAGAGATGAAAGACGAACCTGGAATGCTGGAAAAACCCAGTGAAATGCTGTGTTTCTTTACCTCATGAAGAGGCAAAAAGAAATGGAGAGCGTGAGGGTTTTGTTCCACTCAAAAATAAGGAAAGGCTAGGAAAAACCTAAAATGGACTGATGGAGATGATGAAAAGCCAATTGCGTTGAATTATGCTGATGATACATCAAAATAATCTTGAGGCAGTGACTGCAAGGAGGAGGGAGTGTATGCCTTAGGGAATCAGGAGCAGGCACCATCAAGTACAGCACAGGCAAGAGAGTTCACAGGATGAGGGGAAGAACGCTTGGCCCTGATTAGATACCAAAATTGGGTTCTCACTGTACATTCTATAATCTGTGATCCCAGGAACTGGTTCTTAATGTAGCACTGAGTGTTTTTTCACTGTTCTCAGCAGTATTCTTATGTAAAATATGTGCACTGGCATCGTAAATAGCCTGATTCAAACACCCTTGTGGAGGGTGAGGACCACATCGTGTCATGTGCTGGCACTAAGCTCTGCTAGCTGATAGGCAGGTTCTTCCTGGAAGGTCTACAGAGACACTTTTTAGACTTCTAGAATTATAAAATATTTTCTCAAAACCAGTGTCCATCTCAAAAATGTGCACCTTAATTTCAGGATCCAGCTGGCTACTGTAAAATTAACTATAATTTATGAGAGCTTGGCTCCTGTATTGTGGATGATATAAATAATTCTCAGCAACATTTGGATGAGGTAAATAAAGCATAGAGGTACACTTGATAATAAGGAGAAAAACAAATATTTAAGAGTTACTAGTTCATTAAGTAATGTCTATGCTGTGCATTAAATGAGGCAGGGAAATGGGAAGAAGTGTCCCATTATAGAGACTATTATGAAGGAGTCACATAAGGAACTTTAATTCTGTACATGACAATCAATCAGATTTAAGTCCCCAGAATCACCTCTAAGACACATCTTTAGACCCATAAGACTTAAGTTGCCAAAACAAGTAAAAATTGTTCCGTATTTTCTTCATGCTTTGGGCAGTGGGCAAGAGTAATGTGACATTGCAAAATGTTCCCACAGAATTTCTGCCACTGGCACACTGAGATCCTAAAGAGCGTGCAAGGGTACTACACATGGGTTGCATTTGTCTTCATGCATGTGATTTCTGGAATCTCTTCCAGTACCTGCATCCTGTCTTTTTTTCTTTCCCTCATCTCAATCTTTCCTGTGTTGCCTGGCTAACTTTAAGGAGAATACTTCAGCTCCAGGAGAGATGACATCTCTGCACTACTAGCATGAGTAGTCTGTGACACCAGGTCAGGCTGTAACCACCAGCAGTAACAACTGCAGGAAAGACCTGCATAATGATCTCTCCAGGGTGTGTGGAGCAGCTTATTTGGAGACCTATTTATGTTGTTGTTTTCTCACATGCTATCAGATACAATCTTTTATTTCCCTCTAATCTGAGTTCATATTCTCTGGGTCATGTAAAGGCCAAATGTCATGCCTTTGCTGTTAGATGTTTGCAATGAGAGTGCCCATGGTACAAGTCCTGCCCTTATCGGACACGGAGTCACTAGGAGAGAACTGGCTCTACAGGCAAGCCTTGGCTTTCCATTTTTCTCTAGCAGAAGCCCACAGGGTGACCCATCTAACAGAAGCATTGCACAGCTTTGTATATATTTCATATCACTAGCTGCAGATGAACTGTAATAGAGTTTTGCCCATATGTTGGCACCTTTCCCTCCACAGAGAAATGAGGCCACACTTTACCAGTAGCTGCAGACTTGACTATCTGAAGCATGTTATGTACTTCTCATATTTCACTTTGAGACTTGTCTTGTAAAAAAACCTTGTAGGTTAGCTATAAAAATGTGGTTTATTGGAAGGTATGAATGACCTTTCTCCCTAATCCAGTAACACTTGACTAAGTCTACAAGTTTGGCTAGAAGACCCACAGGAGAGAAGATTCTTGCAACAAAATACAGCTATTTATTTAGAGGTATTCATATATCCTCCTTGAAACACAGACCCACATGTCAGTCTTCCTTTCTCATGTTTCTCTGAAATGATCTCCTGGGGAATATGTAGAAAAACAAACAGTAGATTCTTTACCATTTTAGGAGAGGGTTGGAGACAAATTCAACTTCAAAATACTTGGTATTTTAAATGCAAAATGGTCCTTCCTTAATTAATACTTGGCAAAGCATTTTAAAGATCAAAGTGTCAATATTAGCTAATTCTCATGACACACCTGTCAGGTAAGTAAAAATTATATCCATTTATAGCCCAGGAAGCTAAATACTGTCTAACATCAGCATTTTCACACTTGCTACCTAGTTAATTTACTGAAATAAGTAGTCTAATTCTCAAAGGTTCTTCATAGTCTTAGTTGACCTAAATTATGCTTAGAACTCCAGAGTACTCACTCTTTTGAAAGTGAGTGCAAGTATTTTGCTGCAGAAACATGGGTATGTATGGCAGCTGAACCTGAGACATCCACACCTAAAAGACCTTTTCCAAACTTAAGCAGCCCTAAAAAGACTAGAGCTGGACCTACAAGTTGTCAATTCCCAAGATGGGTTCAGGCCCCTGCACTGCCCAGCTCTCATACCTCAAGGCAGAGTTTCTCAGTGGAAATGAAAAAAGTATGAGGTATAGGTAGTCCTGGGAGGATCAGTCTTCAAAGATTTCTTTTTTCAGATGTGTATAGAAGGAGTTTTTAGAGAGGGAGAGGGTGCTTGAAGTGGAAAGAAAAATGGTGTATGATAGAAATTAATTCTTCTACCTCCTGCTGTTGCTTCCATTAGAGATGCAGGTTATCTTGTTATTTCTGTCATGGCTCTCTCTCCTTTTGTTACAGCATCAGCAGAGTGGTATAATTGGGCTGGAGGACAGATTTTTTGCTGCTCTATTGAGCAACGACTGAAAGGGAGAGGAGATTTTGAACAAGTGCTGTCTCCCCTTCAGTCTGCAGTGCAACTTGTTTCCAAATGGTGTTTTACTTGGAGTGGTGGTGATTGTCAAGTGCCTTGCTTTGTCTGTGCAAACAGTTTTTGTAACCTGTTTGCTCCATTTGGTGTGGCAATGCCCAGCTCTGAATGCAACACAAAACTTAAGGATGGCGTCACTCCATCCCAGTCTGTTGTCCCTCTTGCAGGAGCAGGTGGGAATGCACAAAACCCTAGCCAAAGGCCTTGGATGAGTTGGCACTTAAAGGAGGGAAAAGGCTAGGCTACAAAAAGGGGTCTCAAGGGATTGAACAGCCTGGAGCAGGCGTGCATGGCTGAATTAGGAGAAGGAATTGTTTGGCTTTCAGATTCAGAGAACTTGTTTGCTGTCTTGGCCCTGTTCAAAGTGAGTAAATGCTACTGCTAATAACAAAGCCTGATAGAGGAGGAGTGAAGGATTAAAAACACCAAATGATGACTCACCCTCCCCTCTCCCCCTTCCCCAGTTTCAGTCCCCACTAAACCACTTTACCTCACCAAAGCCCTGGTGGCATTTTGCTTATAAATAATCATGTGTTTGAAATGTTAAAATGTGTAGGCAGGGATTAAAAGGATATGTGATGCTACAGCATTAAAACAGTGCAAACCTCTGCAAGGGAATTGTGAAGGAAAATTATTTTTGGCAAGGGCTGCTGCATCCTGGGGAGATCAAGAGAAGGCAAAAAGCAGTTTACCCAAGTCTGGAAAAGCCAAGTAGAAAAGCTGGGTGCAGTAAAATAGGGTTTCACGTCAGTTTTTTTTCATATTAATAACATTACATCATCTGAACTTTTGGGGGGCTGCAAAGAGGAGATTCATTGAAAAACTGTCAAAGGTGTCAGCCTAAACTGTTGTCCTTTTCTTACTGTAAAGGTTGGTGAATACACCTGCATGGTTATCACCCACACTGTAATAGATTTCTTCCTTCTCCTAGTGTGTGATGGGAATGGGAGGTAATGCAACTCAGGCAAATCAGTGTGTCAGGCCATGGTATTTTACAGGATAAACAAGCCGAGTTGCCCATTTGGGTTATTATTGTATACTCTCAAATAAGTGAGAATATTGGCATCAATTTTCTTGTTGTGTCTGGCAACAAAAATTGAGACTTGTCCCTACTTAGAAAAGGAAATGCATTAGAGACTTAGAGGGAACTGGTGCAAATCAGTTTTCAGCATTGACTTTAGCATTGATTGTGCAGCTTGAGTATAATTTTTAGTGTCGTTCTCAGATGCTACATTGGCTTTGTCTCCATAAACCTTTGATTCCTGGACAAAATAAGCCCTTTTGTGGGACTGCTGAGTTTGAGTAGGTGAAATCGGCTTCCTCACCTCTCTTCTTAATTTCAGGTGAGTGAACAACACCAGAGTGAACAATACCAGTGTGAACAGGCACAGATAAGGGCACTGTCCTGCTGCTCTTCTTGCTGATGATCTTGATCTGTACAGGGGAAGCCTCTGAATGCTATGCCTGTAGGAACTGTGCAATTACTAATAAACAAACAGGAGGCCCCATTCATTTTGTGTCTAATCAATTTTTGAGACACACTCTGGGCCTATAGTACTCAGGGAGCAGGGCTTTGAGGAAAACTCCTTGGGGGGTGCAGAATAGTGCCACTCCTTCATCTCAGCTGCCCCTGCTGCTCCCAGCTCCCTACAAGGGCTTTACATTCTTCCACCTGTTTCATAGACCAGAGATTCTGCAAAAGTGCACTTGAAATCTTCATGCTGCTGATCCTGCTGGGTTTGGTACCAGGGCAGCCCAGCTGCAGGTGTGTTACAGGTCTCTTCATAGTCTGGGACTTCTGCTCCATTCCTACCGTGCATCCTCTCACTTTGTCCTATTGCCTTAGGTAAACTGCTTTGTCACTTTGCTAAATGAAAATGATTTGGTTAATGCACTGTTTTGTACAGAATACACCATCTCCACTGCTCTTAACCTTTGCTGTTACTTTTGTGCTAGCAAACATGAAAAAATGCCCTGTGCATTCAGGATATTACTTTTTCAATGCTAAATTTTTAATTTATATTAAATATATTTATAAGCCTAGCTTGTGTTCTTGTTTTGTTTTTCTCCCTCCTTTAAAGCATTTAAACATATTACTTGAACCTTCATAATGATATTTAATTAATATTATATATAATATTATATTTAATTAAGGGATTTAACAAGGATAAAAGTAACAATTTAATACCGAGACAACTTGCTTGCCTAATAATTTTTTAGGGCTAAATTCAAGGCAAGCTTCAACCATATTTGATTCAATTAATATAGTGCAAAAGACATTGTATTTAAAAATAACCATTCCTTTGGACAGCTAGGCAATGTTCTGGTGTACTGTTACTGCAACACTCAATTTGATCAAGCTGACATGACAATGTCATGAAATAATGTCAAGATGTAAAAATACTTACATTTAGGTAGGAAATTTCTCATTGCCAGTCAGTAAGCCAATTACTTTGTAAACAGAAGTCTTGTTTATCTTTCCTGGTTTTCCTTAAAATTGCATGACTTTAATTTGTTACTAGTTAACTGAATCATATCAAGTTACAGTTCCTAGGAACTTACCACTTTGCGAAACATTGGAACTTTTGTTTGTACACAGACAGTGTTCCCTTAAAAATGGATCTGGAAATTTCCAGACAATGAATGGATCTGCCATGGTTTTAAAGAAGCACCTTCTTCAGTGCCTGAGGTTTGGGGGATTTTCTTTTTTACTTTTTTTTTACTTTTTTTTTTTTCCCCCAACCTTGATGTTGCCAAGTCACAATTTGGCCTTGGCATGCTCTGCATCACTTTACATCCAAAAATCATAGGCTACTGGCCATTTGTCTCTTCAGGGTACTCAGAGGAGAAGAAAGGGTTACAATATCATTTCCATTGTAATGAGCAGAAACACAGAAACATGGAGTACAGCTGATGTCAGGGGTGGTAAGCAGATTCCTCAAGCCCTCCTGCACTTCTTACAGCCAACATCTTTAGAAAACATGAGCTATATTATTCTTTATGGAAGACTCTGGGAAAGTTTGGTCCCAGTTCTGCAGTGGCCTTAATTGCCAGTGCATCATCAGAAATATCCAAAAACTGAATGACTGTAGGAAGCTTTTCCTGGCTGCAAAGCCAATATCCTGTTCTAAGGCTGGGATGGTTCTAGGAAAGGAATGTAGTCAGCTGAGCTGATTCATTGCATTGCCAGTCTTTTGATACCCTTGCGTGAACTGGGCCATATTCATCCATAGGTGAATTCTTTAGCTGATTGCCTTGAAAGATGTATTGGATAGCACTTGTTTATAGTGGTCCAATCTGCAGGATATAGATTTTATCTGGGGTGTGAATATTTGTGGTGCTGCCCTCACTTTGCTTTGCAGGATGTGTATGCTTCCTGATTGAACTGCTCCACATGGGAGTGTTCTACCTGTTTGCATGATTACAGATTTTGCCTAAAGGAGCATTATGCAAAAAAGTTATCTATCCTGAGGGAGGTATATGTGAGCAAAATTTTACAGCTTGGGGACAAGCTATGCTGAGAGAAACTGTTCTTTGAAAATATGTCTTTGAAGTATATATAGGACCAGAAGAAAAAGAACAAATAAATTATGTAGATGGGGAACAGAAATAAAAAATACATATATAAAGGAGAATGTTCCAAATATATCTGTTTTGCACAACTTGAGCAAAATTGAATGTGCTAACATTATTGTAAATAAATGAGGTACCTTGAAAATAATAATCTTATACAAAAGCAGGTGTTTATTCTCATGAAAGAGAAATGAACAGAGATGACATTTTCTCCCAGCAAGTCTATCTATTGCCTTTGACAAGGTGACAGAGCTTTTTCTTCAGTTGCAGTAAACTTACTGGAGGTTTCCACTTGAATTTTGTCAGGATGTGTTTGTACACACCCCATTTTCTTAGGTACCAGTCTGCCCCGGTACTTCCATCAGTCCTGTGAGTATGGCTGCAACCAAAACTCAAGCTTAAGCAAGAGCTGAAAACTAAACTGGCCAGAAGTTTAAAAATGGGTTGTTTCTGTTAGAACAGCCACATGAGTGTCTTCTCACCACCTTTTACATGCCACTACCAGCCCAGAGCAGAGATTGACCTTTCAGAGTAAAGAATTGTTGCTTAGAGGTGACATAGATTCCCTCCAGTGATTAATTAGATATCAACTGTTCTGCTCAGATGTTAGGCAAGGTATAACATTCACCCAAGATTTTTCTTTGAAATGAATGGCAGGACCACCTGTGGAGAGAGGGGCAAGCTGCTTACTTTCATATTCACTAGATAAGCTGAAACTGACCTTGTGGGAGAGTAGAGAAAAAAGAAGGTTTCCCAAGTGAGGTGTTTGGCATGGTATGATCTTCCTTATGCATCTGTTAAGCATCTGACAGGAGCCTGCCATGTGACTCCATTTGCTGACTAGCAGAGGAGAGGAAAGTCAAGTGGTGGGGGAAGGAGAGGGCCCATCCAATGTTTTGCAACACATGATTTTGAGGCAAGCATCTCTGCAGTGATGCTTCTTGTCTTGCTCTGCCGATTCCTTTACTGAAGTTGAACTGTGTTTATCATCTTTGGCATTAATCTAATACATCTAACATTCGTGGGCAAGGTAAATATTTGACAGCTCCTGTTTGCTTAATTTGTCCCCATGCTTTAAAAATTTGCAGTATCCTTGTAAAATATTGTCATACAAAAAGTGGGTGGTAGAGTGCATGCTGTAAGTAATACATATGTATGCATACAGTAAGTAAAGTGAGCATTTTAAGTAAATTCCCTAAGCGTATGCACATTACAGCATACATGTTTTCTGGAGTGGTTGGAATTCCATTCATCAGCCCTGAAAAAGGGATAAGCATCTAAGAGATGGAAATTAGTACAAATTGATCTCATAAGAGCAAATTTTATTTAAATTCTTGTCTGTCAGAGTGTGATCTCAATGATTCTGTTCACGACAAGTTTGCTTTCATTATGGGGTAAAATGCTCAGTATAATATCTAAATAAAGAGTATGTTAAGCTGTTAAATGCTGGTTACACAAGCAATCTGAGATTTTCTTTAAAAGCTTTTTATTTTATTTTAAAGCTTTTGCTTTAATTTGAAGTCTGCTTGTCAGTCTTCATCTTTATTCATGGTAAATAAAAGCCTCTTCCCTGAAGGGATCAAGGTAAGAGCCATAGTATTATGTCTACTGCAATCAGAGATTTTGTAGGGATCTTGTTAAAGTTCAAGTTCTTTCTCTGCAGTTGAGCAGAAATACCAATATATGCTGGAAATGAATGCTTGATCCACTGTTAAAAGGGATCAAGAAAGCTTAAAATACAGGGAAGCTGCTCAAGGCAAGTGTCAGCACCCTTTCAAAGAGAAGCTAAAGATACAATGATAAATACCAACGATTGTAGCTGGGTCTTTCCTTCAGCCCTTCCTCCAATCAACAGTTGTTGGACCTGTAGTTACTTGAAAACCAGGGAGGTTATATCCTGGGAAAGCAGAGAATTCACTCAGTGAGTGGATAGCAAAGAAAAATTAGGGACCTGAGGGCTACAAGGGAGGAAAGAAATGTTTATTGAGTAAACATTTGTGCATCATACAAATGGATACTTGGATAGTTTACGCTGCACAACCCTTTCTATGTTCATTATCAATGAGATTGTGAGAACCTAAATATGCTCAAGAAACCAAACCTCCTTGAACTTCCTGTCACCAGGTCACCTTCCACAGTGATGTGCATCAGGCATTAGTAAAAAGGCAGCAGGTCATGCGCTGCCCACGGTCATAAGCAACAGACTGCACACCAGATTTTGTGAGAGGGGATGAAGCAAAGCTTTGAAGTAATTAGTCCTGTACCAACCCAGAAAGATTTTGTGGGAGGTAAAGCAGATCTGACTGAAAAACGCTATGCTTATTCAGGAGAAGGCAACTTCAATAACGTGATTAAATATTAAATGATCTAATAGATGATAATGTGGAGAGGACAAAGTCCATTGTAACAGGAGTAATAAACCCACAGTAAGAGCAAAAATAATATCATTCTGGAGAAAGAAAATGCCATACATAAGTGACTGAGCATCAATCTATGTGGTATTAACTAATCTGCAAGCTCATTTAGGCACAAAAGGGTCTGGTGAAATCTGATAATAAGCTCTGACTGAAACATGCTTCCTTAATGGCAAAACATTGATTGATTCTCATTTAGTACTTTTTCTGGACTGTGACATATCTGACATGGCCCAGATTTTTAATTTTGGTGTCTCTTCTTGGTGGTTTATTTTTATGTGTATGGCCTCTATAATACAGGACTTTTGTCAGGTAGCAATAAAAGACCATCCAACAGGTTTCTCAGCTATATATCAAGACAGCACATTACTTGACCTGAGTGTTACTTCCATGTTTGCACAAATGTAGTTTCCTTTTGTCGAAAGTGCAGTAAAAGAGTAGAACTGCCATAAGGACCGACAGATGATGTAAAGTAATTGGCAAAAAAATAACTTGCTCCAATACTTAGGAATTGTTGTATTAATTCTTTTCATGAAATAGGGAAATATAATGTTCTAAAAAGTAAATGTCACATTATGGTTATGTAGTTATGTGTTGCTGGTCTACAGTGCTACATTATTAGTCATCTGTCTCTTTTTATGTGCTTAATTTTCCCTTTTCCTCTGTCCTGACTGTAAAAATCTGGATTTTTGCAGTATCAAGGTTGAGGATTTACCCTGTGCCAAACAGTGATCCATACACAGAGACAGGTTTAGAAATTCTTGGGTTTATTCCATGGTTATTGGTTTAGAATTGGGACAATGAAAACTGCACTTCTTTCCTAAAGACCATTCAGTTCTAAGAATAACTCTTTTTCAGAAATTCTCGCCTATGAAAGGATGTTCATGTGCTAATTACACATAATATCCCTGTTGCTTTTTCTTGGGTGTCATTTCTTTGTCCTGCTTTGGTTCCCTCTGAATTTTGAGCTGAGCTCTCAGGGGATAAGCGTACTGGAGATCACCATGGCAACACTCTGAAAAATGCACACTGCAGGCGCCAGGATTTGCTGCTGTATCCCTGTGAGAGCTCTGATGATCTGTGGACTTGCAGACTTACTCAGGAGTGAGAGGGAAGGAGTCAGTGTCTGAGAGCTGCTTGTTCAGTGCCTATTAAAAATGTTTCCTATGTAAATTGAGGAAGTCTGGATATTGTTTGCTGATGTACAGCACTAACATCCAGCATTTTCTCAGCCTGCTGCTGAGCTATCCCTTAGCAGACTGTAAAACCTTCTTTTTTTATTCCACTTAATTCTCATATTAGGCTCTTAGATCTTAGCTTTCCCCATTTTCAGTCAGGACTAATGTGGGAGCCATTCCAAAGCCAAAGTTGTTATCTCGATAAAAGATGATTACTTTGATAAACATGTCATAATGATTACAATGCAGAGTTTGAAAGAGAAGAGAGCTCATATCCCTTCTGTTTCCAAATCCTTTTTCAGGAAAAAAACAAACATTCAAGGAAGAATTATTTTATAGATGAGTGTTTCATAGTGGTTAGAAGCAAATGGTTTCTCTCCAGCAGTAGGAAATAATTGGATAAAAATTGCCTTCCAAGACAAGAATTAGAGGCTGTAGGTTGTATTATGACAGTGTAAGTGTGACATTGGAGTTATGTTTTGTATTACTGAAGTAAGATGTACTTCCACATCACAGTACCTGGAGGTTATCTTTGGTGGTTTTACTTTTTTTTTTTGAGTACTATATCAGCCCAGTTGCCATAAGAGTAGACCACAAGCAGGATGTGGCCCTGTAATGCTCAGACCAGTGACTAATTCAGATGTGATCAGCACCCTTGAATAAGGTGCCTACACTTCAAGTTATTGCATGGAGAGTGGTAAGCCCATGAGAGGAAAAATTCAGGAACAAACAGGATGCAGAACAGCAATACCCCAAATGGTTGGCAAGGATTGTTTAGGAGAAAAACGTATTTACAACTTTCCTTTCCAGGGGTTTTCCAGTCCCATTTGTGGATGCATAGAGGTCAGTACCCATGTTAAATTGAGGGAAGCTCACATACCCACTCTGAAAATGGGTTACACATTTTCTATTCATCACTGGGGAAAATGCACAAGGTGGTCCTCCGCCAGGAGCCCAGATCACCCACGTAACTCAGTGCCCTAGAAGTCAGATTCCCTTCAGTCTCTTCCTATAAATGTAGAAGTGTTTCTTTTACAGCTCTGAATCAAAGAGCTCCACTTTAGGCTAAGGCATCTGGTAGCAAAGCATCAGAGGTGGGTGCAGATGCTTTTAACAGCCTGAATCGAAATTTCCAGTTCCTAAAACAAATGTTCCCACTCCAGAGCTACAGTGCAAACACCACAGCATGACCCACATGCTCCTGTGCTCCGCTCCCACCAGCCAGGGGCACGTGTTTCTTTTTGAATGTAGGTGGCCCTGGCATCTAAGTGCAGAGATCCCCTCTGCTGTGCACAAGTGCTTGAAATCTGGGCTGTGTTTCTACCGGAGATAAGTATAATAATGTTTAGTCTGTGCTTCCCAGACAGGCTGGAGCTTGAGAAAAAGAACAAAGCTGCTGAGTGCTGACAAGGTGACAGTAAATCATCTTCTGTGAAATCCAGATTTTTGGGGAATTTGGAAGGAAACAAAAGAGAAAACTAATGGTATACATAGAAGCTATGAGAATGGCACTCTGGTAATGACAAATACACCTTAGGAGTGCTACTTTAATTGCTTGTTGTTATAGGGCTAAAAATAGCTTTTTTTCAACATGTAATGTTAACATTAAATTGGCCAATTTCTTTCTAGGGGAAGTTAATTAAATAAACTCTGAAAGAATAAGTAATATTTTAAGTGATACCATATATTTTATTCCATTTATAGAGAGTAGAGCTTCAGCAGATCAAGAGGTGTTGAAACATTCCTGTATATGCTGACAGAGTCCAGCAGGTTTTAAGACTAACTAAAGCAAAAGTTCAAGGGTTATTTCAATTTCCTGTTTGTATATTTAAATGTAATATTTAAAAAACAGGACTGGAAAGAATATTTGTGCATTTTGGAAGAGTCACATTCCTAAGATTTCATCAAGATGAGACTTTTTTTAAACTTAATGTTAAAAAAAATTCTTATTGGGCATGATGTGGTTATAAGCAACCTCTGAACATCAAATGCAGTAGACAGGGATGCTCGAAGTAAAAAAAATCTTGTACCTGAGCCCTATGTTTAACTGTAACTCTAAGAGGAAAATGTGGACATTATGTGGGTCACCACTCTGACAGAATAGTTAACATAAACAGGATAAAACAACTGGGAGCTCATGGAATCTCGCTATGAACAAAGTTTTAAGAAATGCTGACTTCCTACTACAAATTCTAGCATCAGCATTAATTGAACCCAGTGTACTTATCTTCCTTTGCCGTTCTCACTAAAATTAGATTGCTTACATTTTTGTACAAGCTAGTGGCACGGTTATTTACTGCTTACCTCTACTAGGCAGAAAAATTCTAGTCAAAAACCAGCGGGCTCCTTTCATTTCTAAAACACAATTCTTAAAATAAGGACAAGACTATGACTACTTTAAAGTTTCTCATAGATGAGAAAGTGAGATGTGAGAAGCTTCTGATTCCTTTCCCATGCTGATATGTGTAGCTCTCTCAACATGTGCAATACTTGATTCTGTCAGCTTCTGAGGGCAGAGAAAGGAGGTCAAAAAGGTCTTCAGAACCTTTCCCAGAAAAGCATGTTTTGGTGCTAATTAATACCCAGTATTGCCTGGTACAAGTCTGTTTGTTCCTAAAAATGTAAATGTGTTATCCTTGATGTTCTTGCACCAACTCATTATTTGACTGTGTCTTGACTTTGATGTGGAAAAACAATTTCTGCCATGTATAAAATGTTATTGGGAAAAATACATTTTACCACTCGTGTAAGAATTGTTCAATTTGGCCGTTTCACTACCTCAGCCCTGTTGTTTCTAGTGATGCTTTCACCTAGAAAATCCAGGCCTTGAAGAGAATGATGCAGTAGGCAACACTTGTAATCAGCATAGGAAATATGGAACAGCAGGGAATTAATTTCCAGCTGTGCAAACAAGGTAAAAAAAAAAAAAAAGGAGAAACTGGAAGTTTTTAAAATTTCTTTCTCCTTAGAATGGTCTTATACATGGGGCCTTTATGGTTCCACAGTTTCATACTTATCAATAATTGTTTTCTACCATTTCTGTAGTGGTAGAAAATGTTGAGTTCCATGCAGGCAGTCAATTTTCAAGATCCCATGTGGACAACAGAAGCCAGTGTGCTGTTAGTAATCTGCTAAAAGGATAATTTTCCTCATGTATCAGTGTTTAATTGCGTGGAATCTCAAATCTTTATGGTGCCTGCATGGCTTAAATACCATTAACATTGAGGTGTGCCAATGGACACGGAAGGGCCGTTCCTTTGAACAGGAAGCTGGCTTCTCTTTAGTTAGTCCAGATCATTGCTGAGTGGGGGAGAAAGAACTTTACAAAAATCATTTCAGGAGTAGAGCTGAATACTTTCTTGTGGTAGCTGTTCATTTACACTGGGATGTTATTAAATGGCATGTAAATGGAGTGTTTGTTTGGGGACGGCTTGTGCTGAGGGGTGTTTCAAAAGGGACAAGGGACGTGGCATTTGCTCATCAGTCATGAGCAAGCTGTGTTTGCCTACATATTGACCTTGGGCTCCGTCTGTGTTCTGGGTCCCACTTGGGCCCTTGGGTCTTATCACAAGATAAAAAATAGTGGTTTTCTGAAGGGGCATAGCCCAGGGACAGAATGAAGGCCAGCATCCTTCAGCACAGACCTGAAGCCAGGGCTGCAACAGCTTCCAGCTTTTTTTTGCCTTTTTTTTTTTTTTTCCACAGCATGGGGTACAGAAATGGAAAATCTTACATATTTGTGCTCAGTGTACAAGAAAGAAGGTCATTAGAGGGGGCAGGGAGAGTTGCCTTGGAGGCAGCTGGAACACTGGAAGTATACTGTCAGTGAGTGGTTTTTTTGAATGGCCAGATGTGGGAAAGACAGGTGGAGCATCTGCACTCTGGGTCAGGGAGGTTATTGGCAACAAGGAAACAGCATTCAAAATGCAGCTTACTTGGAGTTCTGTGGCCAGCTCTGGGGTCTTCAGTGCAGAAAGATGTGGACCCATTAGAACAGGTCCAGAGGAGGGCCACAGAAATGGTCAGAGGACTGGAACACCTCTGCTGGAAAGATAGGCTAATAGTTTGGACTGTTCAGCCTGAAGGAGGGAAGGCTCCAGGGCCACCTTATAGCAGCCTTCTACTGCATAAAGAGGAGCTATAAGAAAAACAGAGAAAGACATTTTGTCATGGCCTGTAGTGACAGGACAGGGGAAAACAGTTTTAAAGTGAAAGAAGGTAAGTTTAGAGTGGATATATGAAAAAGAAATCTTTTTCTGTGAGTGGTGAGACTGGAACAGGTTGCCCAGAGGAGCTGTGGATCCTCCATCCCTGGAAGCATTCTAGACCGTGTTGAATGAGGCTTTGAGCAGTATGGTCTATTGGATGAGGTCTCTACCCGTGGCAGGAGGGATGGACTAGGTGGTCTTTGAAGCCCCCTTCCAACCCAGACCATTCAACAATTTCATAAAGCTGGCATTCTGTCTAAAATAAAAAGTATTAGAAGATATTTTTAGCAGTGGCAGGTTTAGTACAAAAGTTTCAATGCAATTAGGCAGGCTTAAAAAGGCTTTTGAAGAATAACTTACCAGAGTGGTCTAAACTAATACTCAGACCCTTTCAGACATGCCAGGAACAAAAAGCTCAGTGAAGGGCCAACTGGTGGCTGGGATTTGAAAGGGTGCTCAGATAGGATGAGGGCCTTACAAGCATTTAATTCATTCTTGCTGCATCCTGTTTTCTCTGGAAGAGGTCAGGGTTTTTTCGCAGTGAAGTCCTTTGGGTAGCTGGGATAGGGAAGCACTGGCACAGGCTTGCTTGAGAACCTCAGTGGGAAATGACCATGTGATAGATCTCGTGTTTATACAGAAAAAAGGTTAGTTAAAATACAAAAAAAAGAAATGTCTGTAAGTATCCAGCATTGCACCGAAGAGACAAGACCTTTTCCTTTCCTCTGCTGTTCGCTGGGCTCTGTCATCAAGGCTTTACCATGCAGGAATATAGTTTTGGTAGTAATGGTCATGCACCAGTTAAGTGACTTATGTGATCATGCTATTATTCACTGTCCTCTTTCCTCTTGCTCTAGCTTCCATTAAAAAAACAGAAGCCCTGACAAATAATTTAGTGAAAAATAGCTGAAATCCTTTAATAAGAAAGGGTATTTGACAATTCCCCAGTATGAAAAAGAAGTTGTGAAAGTAACACAGCCCTGATTCCTTGTTTACTTATTTGTTGTTCAAATAAATAGTGTCCTGCTAAGATATAGATAATTAGGAATAGAAGGAAGCAGGTTAGAAAGCTATTTATTTCCAGGCATCTTTTTGAAAGAAGCAGTCTTGCACAAACCTTACAAACGTCACCTGCTGTGGTATGAAGGGAGCACCATACATTTGGTTGTTTCATATCTGGATGCAGTACAGTCCAAAACTCTTCTTGAAAGCTTCCAGTCATTAAATTTGCTGAATGACACAAAGCTTTTTTTAACAAATGGTACTCCTGCTTCAGTTAGCTGGCCAGCATCCAACCCTAATAATTGCCTTCTGCCTATCTAAATTGCTCTGTTTATTTAATTGGACAAGGTCATATGTCAAAAGATCTGTTGGATAGGGGTGGTGATGCTAGGACAATAGGTATTATGTCACCCAACTCATTCAGTACAGATCATAGTGATTTTGTGCAAATCACTCTGAAGCTTGCAAAGGACTTCATAAATCAAATAGCAGTTCCAGTAAGTTGAAATAAAGCATTATTAATAAAAGTGCTGATTCCTGTCTGGCTACCTAGATCATTGTGGTCATTTTATATGAATATTGTTATAGGACTCCATAATGTGTAAAAGAGTCCTGACATGTACCAGAAATGAAGTTTCTCCACATGCATCTACAGCAGGTTTATGGCCATCCCATATGGATGCAGTGATGGAAGGGGTACAGGACCATTGATTCATCTAGACAAAGGTGGTTGCCTCTTTCAAGAAGAGGTTTTTTCCCTCTCACACTTCTCCTTAGAGGCTAATACAGACCTTAATAAAAAGGTTACATTTTTGTCATCCATAAGATACCTAGTGCATTTCCTCAAACTCTGTGAGCTGTGCTTGCTGTGCAAAAGGGACCAGGGCTGCAGATGCTGGATTGTGATGCAGTGTTTCTGTTGCCTGGTACAGTGAAATCAGCTGCCTAGCACAGTGATAGACTGCTTTGTCAGTGGTCCTAGACGGGAAGGAAATAAGAAAGACATTACAACAGAAATAAGAAAGACATTGAGGAACTTTGTCAAAAAAGTAAACACCAGTCTTGCTGAGTAGCTGTTTCTGAGAGTAGATGTTTGTTTAACCACCTAATGGAGACTGATCTGTTTTTCCCAGGTGTGTTCAGATGGAGCAGTGGTCTCTGAAATCTGGTGTAGCTGTCTTGCTGGTTTATTTTCTTTCTTTCCTGTATAGAGGTAGGGATCCTCCCTTAGTTCTTCCTTTGGCAGTGAGCATGCTCTACATACTAGTGAGGATGAGCACAGTGACCTTCCTTTGCTCCTTGAATTACAACTTCCTCAGTTTGAATATTTGCAGTCCTTTAATATTAAACCACTGCCTCTCTTGTTGAAGGCACTACAGAGCAAGTAGAGACAGTTTAAATTCTTTGCCAGAAAGTGAGAGGGACTTCATAAATGTCTGGAGTATTTGAATCCCACCAGTGTTACTATCTTTAGCATCAAGGGTCAATGATTTCAAAGAAGTAGCATATGCACCCAACACAGGCAATTCTTATCCCCATTCAACTCTGTAGACAGTTTCCCTATAGCTCTGTCTTCTGGGTGGTTGTACTGGGCTGTGGGTTCTCCCAGAGGTTGGGACAGATTCTCTAGAGAGCTAAAAAGTAAATTGCTTACACTTACCATGTTCTCATTTCATTCTTTTCTGCAAATCTTTGTGCATTTTTAATGTTTTTATTTTTTAAATGCTTGTCTGAAATTCCCAAGTTGGTTTAATGTTACTGAATGATTATATCAATTTAGCTGAATACTCATTTGACATAAGCTTAACTATGACTAAATAAATATTTTTATTCAGTCTAAACAAATCTAAATGTTAAGTATTGGCTTTAAAGTATTTAAGTGCCTTATTTCAAAATCTTATTTTAAAAACAGATGAGTCAAGTATAGGTAAAGTCAAAACTTCAGCAAGCATGCTCATCTAATTATACTTTTACAGACTGCTACACATAACACCATAGGAAAAGTGCAAATCTATGAACATTGAGGCAAAAAAATGTTAGGGTTTTGGGTTTTTTTTCTAGAGGTGGTAGATCAGTGCTGTCATGAAATCAGTGGGTGAAGCTGTGTAAGAATTTCTTGTCATTTTGTTGACAGAGGGTGCTTTCAAACATCAAGTTAGCAGGAAGGGTAGAATGGCTGGCCATATGCTGAGCAGTGTGGTCTAATTTTCCTTACTTCACAGCCACAGTTCTTTGTAAAAGCATGGAAGTAGTGCTCTTGCATGCCCTTTATAATGGCCTTGTATGGTTAGACCTAAAGCCAAGAGGCCACTGTTGTAAACCCTTTTGGTGATGGAGACCAGAAGGATAGTCAGAGTCCTGTTTCCATCTTCCTCCCTATAAGGTAGGAGAGCTGGAAGTGGTGGTGGACTTCAGATCTTCTCCTAGTTGCTGTAAGCAGGGGTCAGCCAAAGGGGAGTAGTTGTCCTTTATAGATAATCCAGTTTGAAAGCTAAGTGGAAAGACACATTTCTGTCTGAAGTGCCTGTGATTTTTCTGCCTGAAGATATTTACCCAAAACTTTAAGGAAAGTGTAAAACTGCAGCTGATTTTAGCAATGTACTGGAGCTTTCTGGGTGCTTGTTTTGGTTTTTTGGATTTTGCCATGAAATGAGTTCTCATTTTATGTAACATTTTCCACCCGTGTGTCTCACATCATTTGCAAAGGAATAAAATCACTGTACTCCAGTACTCTGCCTGGAGACTGTAGCTCAGCTTCATGGTGCAGTAGCCTCCTTGCTCTAGCTCTTGGTGAGTTGCTGTTACTTGACTTCTCAGAGCAAGCAAGCATGTATTTCAGATATACTTGAAGAATTTTCCTCGTAACCTCAGATATCCTTACATTTCAGTACTTTAGTAACTAGTTTCTTAATCTCTCTGCCAGTTACAGTTCATGCCTGCCCGTCAAACAAATGGAGAATAGTAGGGGTTGAGTTTCCTACTGGCTTTTCTTTGTCATCATTCAAGTACTGCAGAAAGCTAGTGAGAAATCTGTGTTCAGATGCTCACATGCAACTTCTGTTGTTTCCTATGGGATATGTTGGATAGCTATTTGATGGTAGATTTTATTAAAACAAACATCTGCAAAGCATACAGTAGCATATACAAGTCATTTATGCTTGAAGTGAAGCTTCCTCTGGTGTGACTCCACAGACCCTGTAAAATGTGTGGCAAAAACTGTTGAAAAGGGATTTCTGTCCTCTCAGACAGGTTTACAGGTTTTTTTTGGAGGGGCAAAGCATGCAACAGGGAAGGTTCCAACAGTGCTTCAAAGCCCAGCAAGTTCTAGCCTCACAGAACCTAACCAGGAGCCTCCTGGTTATCCTACAGCCATGAGTTCCATGGTGTAAAGCTTGGAGACATGTTTCCAGTGCCAGTCATAAATGCACAGAGTATTAGCCTCTGAGTGTCTTTAGAAATTCACATTGAAAAGCCTGGGCTGGGGGGAGTCTAATCCTGTGCTAGCACTTTGTGGTGGCTGCAGATCCCTGGTACAGCCTGTCCAGGGCATGCAGCACAAATGGGCAAATACCTCTGTGCTGTGATGTGATTGATAATACTTTACATTATACATTTCCATTAATTGGATGCTATTACTACCTGATGCATAGGTCATTGCTCCTAATTAATTAGGGCCAGGAAGGTACTTAGCACTTTACAAGATGCAGATGAAGACAGATGTCCACTTGGGAAATTAAAATATACCAGTTTGAGCAGTTTATGTAAGACCAGATCAACTATAAAAATCTGATATCTAGACAGTTCCTAATAAACCTGATGAAAACCAGGTAAATTAGATCAGCTTAAAGCTAATAAAATGTGATAGAAATGTTCTAAGTTGTCTGCAAAAATGGTTTCAGACAGAAGGATTAGCATGAAGTATATTTTTACAAGGATTAGGGAGAATATTTTACAGGATAAACTAGCCCATAAAATTGTTCCTTTTTACTTGAGTCTACAGATGGACTTCTCTTGTAAAATATGCAGCCTGAACAAAAACTTGCAGTTTTCTGCTATTGCAATAATAGTTTGTTCTTTCTTGACACACAATACATAAATTTGGAAGTGTTCCTGGAACAACTGAGCTATGCATTATGGTTCCTTGGAAATAAGGCTATCCAAATAATTGTTTTAGAACATATACATTAAATACTGGAATTCTGACTGCCCTTCTTTTATTTGGGCAGAAATGCAGGTTCTGTTTTCAATGACATCTTGTTCTCAGGCATATTTTTTATTATCCTCACACATTCAGCACAATAAACTTTGTCTTAATATAGCCCTTCAAATTTTCAGCTTATTTGCTTTTAAACAGTTGAAAGTGTTTATATATGTGACTGTGTTTGAAGACTTTCCTAGATATATATTCTCCAACAGAAACTGTAACTGTGTTTGAATTTAGATTTTATCTACTGTACAAAATTTCTAAATACATGGAACAGCTACTGTATTTGAAATATATATATATGTATATATATACCAAAGTATCTAATGTACAAAGCAAACACTGTAAAATATACTTGGCTTAGACCTTTTAACCACATCACTGTGTGCTGTAAAAGAAACATTTAGCCTAAGAGCTCAGAAGATGCATGATAAAAGCTGCCCAACCGAAGTCTTTGGAGGCTGCCTGAATAATTAGTCTTGTGGGATGAAACTGGCCATGCAAGGAGGAGGATTTATACTGCTCTCTATTCCCCTTGTAAAGTGTAGCTGGCCCTCATTGGCTCTGCTAACTCATGTATCCAAATGCTCGTAGCAGTGAGAAGAAAAATGTTCCCACCAGCTGCTGAGCGGCAGTGACCTCCCCATCCTAGTACAAACATATAGAAGAAACTCATCTTGTTACAATGAGAATTCCACTGTGCTCTGCAGCAGCAGTTTTGGTGGAGACCTCTTTTCCACTTGTTAGCACTGGCTGTTTCACAAGACATACTTTTGCATTTATTCAAACTTCAAAACACAACGGAATGGGGATCATCATAAGCAGGACTTTGTGTGAAGCAAATGCTGTGCCCAACTTGTCCTGCAGCTCCTCTGCTAAGAAAGTAGTGAGAGTTTGCATGGCTTTACTTGCGGGTTCACATCTTTTGTCATGTGTTTTTTTCACAGGGATGCTTTAGCAGCACCAGTTTAAACAATAGTTAAACATGCACTGTGTTGCCAGAAGTTTGGAAATTGCTGCTCCTTTGTTTGAGCATGGTCAGCCCAGTTCCTCAGTCAAAGGCGAAGGATTTAGAGTTACCAGTTCTTAGGAAGAGTCAGCTCTGAGTGTTAGGAAACTGAAACCAGATGCTCTATGTTCAGCACAAACAAGAGGGCTTTTTCCTTTTCTTTTTCTTTTTAAAGATACATTTCTGAATCTTGCAGTTGTTTTAGGTTAAACTACTATTTGAGAATGGTTTGATCATGCAATCAGCAGGCAGATAAACAAATGCTCCAACCAGTGGGCTGTTGATAGCAGGAGTGGAAGGGCTGGTCTGCTTGTCTGTTACTATTTACTTCCATGCATCTCAGATTGCATCCTCTGATCTTTAGAAGTGCAACTTGTGTTTCTCGAAAGCCTTTGAGGAAACAAGAGAAAATTGTGAATCTGGGACGAGTAATTATGCAGACACATTGTGAGACTTAGATCTATGATATTTTGGGGGCACAAAGGATCATACATGAATGTACACTTCCTGGGCAGCAACATTCCAAGTAAAAATGGCACTCTATAGGAGTGGGGAGGCCTGATCACTGTTTAATGAGGACTCATAAGAAAAATGGAGTGGCTTTTTACCAGGACATCTAGTGACAGGATAAGGGGCAATGGATTTAAGCTGAATGAGGATAGATTTAGATTCAACATAAGAATTAAATTCTTCATGATGGGACTGGTGAGAAATAGCAATAGGTTACCCAAAGAAGTTGTGAGTGTCCCACCCATGGAAGTATTCAAGGCCAGGCTGGAAGGGGTTTTGATCAGCCTGGTCTATTGCGGGTGTCCCTGCACAGAGCAGGGAAGTTGAACTAGATGATCTTTGAAAGTCTCTTCCATCTCAAACCATTCTGATTCTCAGTAAGTTTATGTATCATCTGCTAGAGCCCTCAATGCAGGCCATGACAGGTCCTGGCCCAGCTGGCAAGTTCAATTGGAATGGTTTCTGAGTCTACCTGTGACAATTGACTGATTTTATTTGCATCTGTCTGTGTTAGAGCTGTTCTGTGGAGGTTGTAATGTTGTGTTCAGCATGACTGATGACTTATAATTTTAAAGGAAGGACCTCTGTTTTGGAGAGGTTACACAGAGACTGGTGTGAAATAGGCAGCAATACATTTTAATCATGCACACTATCATGCTTCTGTTTTGAAATAAGTGTTCCTATGTTGGACACTTCTGAAACAAGGAAAACACACTTTATACACATGTTTATGTGCATAACATGTTACCCATCCATAAGAAGGGGATTTTACAGTTCTTTTGCTGACAGGCCCTTAAGTAGATAGTAGACGCTGTCATGTTCATGCAAATTACTGGTTAACTAGCTATGTAGGTTTGGAGTGAAATACAATGGATAAAAACATAGAAGTGCACACAGTGTCTGCACAGGCAGATTGGATCAGCACAAGTCAGCACTGTGCTGTTAGAGCCATGGACACTCCATTCATTTAGATGAGCCTTGTGTGTTTATTAAAACAAGAACAACAACACACCAGGAAAAGCTAAACACAAGTGAAAATGCTGCAATTACCTTTTTTTTTTTTCTGCTTGTAGCAGCCAAAATCCACAATAGATAAATGAATAAGTGCAATCAAATGTGACTTGGAACATACAGCCTGCTCTATATTTGTCCTTAACCAGTTATATGGTGTATGGTGTTCAATTTTCTGCAGGCACCTTTCTTGTGGATTCTATTCAACTCATCTCCCCTTAAAAGCCTTACCAAATATTTACTGTGTGCCCTTTCTTGCTATGCCTCTGCTTCTCCAAGCTGTTTCTACCCTGTTGTCGTGTGTCTCTCCATCTTCTCCCAGCTCCATTGTCAGCTGCAGGAATTACCTGTTTATGAGCAGAAGCAGCCCCCCAGTTTGTTGTTTCTGCTGGGTGGCTCCATCTGCATCAGGTACCGCTGCCTTTTCATGGCTCCCTGAGGCAGGACTCCAGTTCATTCAGCATCATCTCTGCACATTCATTCCCTCTCACTCCCCAAGCAGGAGCAAACATTGAGTATGGAGAGTATCAGCTGGTGCCACCAAGTTGAGCATGTCTCATAGTGGTTTTCTTGTTTCTGAGAAAGCAGTAGGGGGAAAAAAGAGAAGAGAAAGCAGTCAAGAAACAAAAGAGGTGTTTCTAGGTGAGGTTTGAAAAGAAATAGGAAGTCAATAAGGCAATGAGTATGTCTGATATCCCCATTGAGATCTGAGAATCACCTGAGATTCTTATTCCTTTATTTTTCCTCCTTTTTTTTCCTTCTACCTCCTACTTTGTCATCTGAGACTTTACACGAGAGTATTCAGGCAGTTGTAGCAGCAACCGTAAGAGAGGAAAACTTGGAGGCTGTGCCTAAGAAAAAAAGAAAGTAAGAAGGTGGGGGGAGGAGGAGCTGTAAGAAGATGAGAAAAGATGTGTAAGGCAAGAAAAATAAAAGGGCTTTTTAAAAGCTGTCATGAACATTAATTTGAAGGACAGAGAGAAAAAAAACTCACTTTAATCTCAGTGATCAAAATGAGCAACACCAATGTAAGGATACAAATGGTCCAAATGAAAGTTGAAAATTTTTCAGGAAAGACAAACCAGATAACACCTGTGATTTATCTCTAGCAGCAGGAGCCAGGAAAATTCTCTATTCCTCATCTGTGTATTTCTTAGCTCCTGACAATCAATAAACTTTCCATTTCAAGACTTTCCCCATCCACCCCTCTCTTTGTGGCTTGCATTATCAGCTGCCTGAGTACAATGTATATTGTAGTACTCTATTGTGAGTGGTCAATAGCTTCCCATTTTCATAGGGCTTTTGTCCCATGTCTCAGTAGACCTGGATACACCACTGGCACAGACAGATAAATACGTGAAAATTAAGAATGCAGGAATCTGCAAAACCCAAATACAAAAACAAAATAAAGAGAAACAGGAGTATAAGAAGACAGCATGGTGATGAGACAGGGAATCACACAGCAGACACACTACCAAGTGAGAGGTAGAATTGGAAGGAAAATATTTTTTTGCATGGAGCTTCATTAATTACTCACCATTTATGGGTTAAAATTTATTTACCCCACTGATTTATAGGATAAATTTCATATGGCATTATCATTGCAGTTTATACACAATCCTTCTATTAAGCCCTATAACACTGTAATATAACAGGAAGACAAAAATGTTGGCTCTGCCTCGTACCAAAATTCAGCATAGCTTTAAATGTCTGTGTGCTGTTGTGTACCGTCATATCTTAGTGAGGAAACCCTTGGCTCTTTGCAGCTGTCCTCTGGCTGTGCTCAAGTCAGCAAGGGGTACATGCAGGTTCAAGCTGCTGACACAGGGGGCTGGTGCAGCTGCAAAGGGCTGTACATCGGAGCGTGGTTCGGTGCTTCAGCTTCGAGGAGGACGGCAAGACCGATTGCCTGCCTGTAAACTCCCAGTTTGAATTCACACAAGCTGGAAGTGTCCTTTCGACTTCGGTATTTCTTTGTGTACGTGATAAATGGTTAATTGCAAGGTTAATTACAAGGAGGAACTGGTTCTGGCAAGGAAGGGGCCAGAATACTTAGTGTTTGTTTCTGTATGGTCGTGCTCAGATTCCCCCACACTGGAAGAAAATCCGCCTCCCTTCTGGCTTCTTCCAGGGGAAGTCCAAAACCAGTCCTTGAAGATGACCTTATAACACTGAAAACAAGCAATTCGTTGTTGTAGCATGGAGCTGGTGACACAGAGTCTCCTTTTACTATCAGTATAAATGCATTTTTCTCCTTGTGCTGTAATACCCTTATTAGTGCAAGGAAAGCCAGGAAATCAGCACTATCCTAACTCCCTGGGCTCTCCTTCCCATGCTCCAGACTCTCATTTTCTGCAGGTTCACCAGCAAAAAAGAAAAGAATTTTTTTTTTCCCCCTGGGTTGCAGAAGGGGTAAAATAAACTAGGCCTTACATGGAGCTGGTGAGTGTGCATGAGGCATCCCTGCTCTGCTGGGCTTCTGTGGCCGCCTTGTAGAGCGGTTGCTGCAGGAAGTCATCCCCCCCTTGAAGCTCAGGCAGCTGCAGCAGGTGCTTACACTTACAGCCAAATTAGATTTGGCCATTTGCAGGATCAGGTAGTGTAAAAGTGTAAGCAACTCTGGGAGGGTCTGGAGTGGCCTGTAACCCTGTCCTGACTGCAGACTGATTCAGCTGGGTGTTAGTCCACAGGCCATCACTGGGGTGAATGCTCAGTGAGATTGTAGATAAAAATAAAATCTTAAATTTTGTTCATTAGGAGATCTCATGGCTTCAACAGAATCACAAAGCAGGTCAAAGAGGATTCTTTGGGTTCAGATTCCGGACAAGTCAGCTGTTCGCTATTAAACGGGTCACTCAGCTGCTCTTCTTGCAGATCAACTACATCTTTGTAACACTTGAGAAAGTGAGGCCTCATTAAAATGAGTGCTTCATTGCTACTGAGAGAATGGAGAAAAGATGGAGGGATGAATGTAGAGGCCCAAGCCGAATGGGAGGTGTGGTCCAGGAAGGTGTGAATGCAGGTCTGCTTCTTCAGTGGTTCTCTGTGTGTGCTCCTGCCTGCATTAGTGGGGCTGTGAATGTGAAATCCTCTGATTTAGGATGATAACATGAACACTTGTCTTCATAATAAAAAATAATATTTAAAGAGACCTTTCTGGCATAAGCTAACCTTGTCTCAGAGTGGTTTATAATCTGTAATTGCTGGTAGTGAATGCTGTCAAAAGAGGTCTCTCCACAGCAGCTGTTTTTATTGACTTTTATTTTAAGCTGCTTGGCACTGTAAAATCTGGAAAGTATTTTCACTGAAAAGAAATTTTATTTAGAGTCCTAAGACCAGCCAAAAAACCTGTACTTGGCCTATGGCAGAATCCATGGTGTAAAAGATTTTCAAAATCAAAACACTGGCAGGTGTGACTGAAGTGAACCAGGGAATTCATTAAAGTCTCTGCTTCGAAGAGTGCATATAAATCTGCAAAGAGTTACTCTTCTTTTTTTGTTTACCTGCTGATGCTGCAGAAACAGGACATTATTGGAAGTTCTGGAGTGCAATAGCAAAAGTTTTTAAGTATGCATTTTCTGAGTCTCATTACCTGTTAATGCTCTTTTGAGTGACTCCTAGTTGAAAAATTAAGGCTCACATGGCTCCCTCTTGCTCTGAGTTTGGATCTGGATCAGAATATTAAATACTTCAAAGTTCAGGTGTGCATGGATGAAAGGTTTTGATTCAGACTACTAATAGTGTTATTAATTTAGCTTGAAGTTAATAACATAATTATTGATATGAACTCTGAATCTTCTAGCTGTTTACATCTCTTAAACTTTTGACACAATCCTGCCAATTTTTCTTAAGGTACATGAGAGTCCTTGTCATAGGTATCCTGGGATGCTAATGGATATAGAACTTACTGTAGGAGGCAGTTGTGTTCCTCAGCTGTTAATTCAATTGCCATGCCTGGAGAAACCTTTTCCAAGGTGGGAGAAAACATCTCTATTTGGCTTGGTGGTATGCAGCAATACTGTTTTAGTTGCCAGGGATACTAGAGCTGGATGAGATACCCTGTTTAAGCCCCTCCCTACCCCTCTGAAGGCTGTGAAATGCGAGAAAGATTTGGTGATCTTTGGTAAATGATTGGCGGTACAGGTTCCCAAAACTCATCTTTTTAACTTGTGTGAAGGTTGATAGGGATGTAAGCAAAAGTCAAAAAACCTCCTTAAAATTCCTTTTGGATCATCTTGCTCATACAACATTTCCTCATCCTTTCAAATGCATCCCTTTAACCTTGAGCTGCCAGCTAATCAGGCTGTGGGATGCCACGGTGTCTGCTTGGGTTAATGGGTTATCTCAGGCAGTGAGTTATCTGACCCCTTTTTGCTGCTGATATCTCAGATCTTCTGAAAGATGAGAGTCTCCAGAGTGATGGAAACATCCTCTTGCTCGTGCCCCTTTCCCAGGGGAAGCATGCAGTACATTCTCTCCTCTCCCAGACACTGCTGGCCTCTGCTGATGATGTAGGCACAAGATATAGATTTACTCCTCCTCAGGCCAAAGTACAGCTCATTCTTGACAAATGAAACTATGGTATAGGTATATTGGGTTTGCATGGCAAGGGTTTGGTAATGGGGACTACCAGGGTGTTTTCTGTGAGAAGCTGCCAGGAGCTTCCCCCATGTCCAACAGAGCCAGTGCCTGCCTGCTCCAAGACAGACCCAGACTGGTCAGGGCTAAGCCCCTCAGCAATGATGGTAACACCCTGGGATAACAGATTTAAAAAGGGGAAAAAACTACTGTGCAACAGAAGCCAGGAGAGAGGAGTAAAAAAATGTGAGACAAGCAACTCTTCAGACACCAAGGTTAGTGAAGGAAGATGGGGAGGGAGGAGGTGCTCCAGGCACCAGAGCTGGGATTCCCCTGCAGCCCATGGTGCAGCCCATGGTGAGGCAGCTGTGACCCTGCAGCCCATGGAGGATCACAGGGGAACAGAGATCTATGCAGCCCCCACACCAAAGGAGAAAGTGTCCCTGTGGGAAGCCTATGGTGGAGCAGGCTCCTGGCAGGACCTGTGGCCTTTGGAGAGAGAGGAGCTACATTGGGGCAGGTTTGCTAGCAGGACTTGTAACCCTGTGGGGGACCTGCACTGGAGCAGTCTGTTCCTGAAGAACTGCACCTTGTGGAAAGGATCCACTCTGGAAAAGTTCATGAAGAACCTCAGCCATGGGAAGGAATCACTTTGGAGAAGACCATGAAGGACTGTCTCATGTGGGGCAGAGCACATGCTGGAGCAGGGGAAGAGTGTGACAAGGAGGGAGTGGCAGAGACATGAGATGAACTGACTGCAGCTCCCATTCCCCACCTCTCTGCACTGCTTGCAGTGAGAAAGTAGAGAACTTGGAACTAAAGTTGAGCCCAGGAAAAAGGGAGGGTGTGGGGAAAAGGTTTTTCAAACTGGTATCAGTTCTCATTATCCTACTCTGATTTTAATTGGCAACAAATTAAAGTAATTTCCCTAAGTTGCAGCTGTTTTACCTGTGATGGTAATTGATGAGTGATATTTCCCTGTCCTTATTTCAACCCCTGATCCTTTCATCATATTTCTCTCATCCTGTTTAGCCATGGAGTGGAGTGACAGAGTGATTTGGTGGGCATCACAGCTTATTCTTGATATAAGAAACCCTGTTTTTCAGTAACCTGAATATGTATTTCCATGTGTCTTCCATTTGTTTTCCCAGGGACTGCAGGAAAACACCAACAGAATGAACAGGGTCTGAGGGTATAACATTCATTATTTCCTTGTCAAATCCATAATTTTCAGTTAGTCCTTGTAACAGAAGATGTGTATCAATATGACTATTACATATATTTTAAAAAAAAAAGAAATATTATTAAAAATTACAAAAAAAATTTAAAAAAATTTAAAAAATTGAAAATTTGTCTTGTGAAAACAAGCAAAACTTTTGTCTTCCACACCAGGAATAGAAACAGAATTAAATTATTTGTCCATATGTTACCAGTTTACAGGCAGTTTGACCTGGTGGGATTTTTTGTTCCATATGAAGATGGTCTGTACCTCTTAGCAAATTGTGTTTTGAAATGTGAAAGAGAAGGAAAATTACTCCTTTTGAGCAGTATGGGCTATCACAACATCTAATGAAGTGGATATTGTTTCTCAGTCTCCACAGCATGACCTCCCACAGTTTTCTGACCCACAGGTCCCATCTGCTATCAGCAAACTGTCACAGCTACAGGGATGGACACCATCACAGTGATCACTGTTCTCACTGGTTCTCCCAATTCTGCATGTGTGGCATAGTACACCAACAAAATTGTTCCTCTCTCTCCAAAATCTTTCTATTATGGTGCCATGCTCTAGGGAAATGGATTTGAATCTTGCAGTGTTGTTTCAGGTGATTCATTCTCTGAGCCAGTGAGCTCCATCACTCATTTGTTTTAGGAAATAGTAGTAAAAATTGTAACTGAAGAAGAGTTTACTTTATCTACAGTTCATGCAGAAGTAGAAGTTTTGAAATCCAGACTGAAAATATGTCCATCCCCTGCTTCTAATACATTCTCCAGTTTCTGCTTTGACTTCCTTTGAGGCAAAACTGAAAGCTGAGTTCTTTTCAACCTGTGGCACACTTAATAAAAGCTAAAAAGTTACTCAAAATGAGAGGAGAATTTCATTCATCTTTCCCCAAGTAACTATCCCTTTGGAGCACATTCTTTGGATTTAACCTTTTTTAGATCGGAATTTTTGAGTCTTTTTTACCAAAATTTTTTCCAGCTTAAGTGTCTTTTACATCTTTTGGAGTTCCTCTGAATAGGGGAATATTTTCTGGGAGAACCACAGTTTTCTGTATCTCTTGCTGTTAAAGCATATCAGTATGTGCCTTTCTTGCCAGAAGTGCTTGTCTCTCAAACAGAATTTCAAGGAAAAAAAATTTGTCTGGATGAGAGGACATAGCAGGGTTTAATTAAATATATATGTGTGTTTAATGAAGAAATACTCTGCAAAAACACCACAGAAGCTAAAATGGTGAGATTATTCCTTCACTGAAGATTTTCTTGTCCACTGTTTTTTGGGAACAACACTTGTTTTAATTCTGTTATTCCAGTTCCGGGCAAAATTTGATATTCTTTCACTTCAGCTGAAGCAAATGTAAGAAATTAATTAGCATAAAGCTAAAGATACATCAAAGGCTAAAGTGACGGGTAATGGCTGAAATGTTGAAGATTCCTCTGTTCAGGCACAAAAGATACTTTTACACTGAAGGAAGACAACACCTGCCAAGTCCACGTCAGCATGGCACTACTGCTGCTTCTTAGGGTTGTTTATAATAATGTGAAGTCAATTTGAAGTTCACTTTGTGCTTGTGGATTACAGATGCTCCTTTTTTCTGCATGCCTTTTGAAGAATTGGGTGTTATTTAAGGTTATTGGTCTTGCATGAGTAAAAAGATACAAAGTTATGGGTACTAACTTTAAAATTGATCTCTGTGGAGCAGAGCTCTGGCAGTTGTGTGATTCTAATATGGTGTCACTTTGTGGCAGTTCCCCTGTATGAAGTGTTCTCCTGGGTGCTCTGTGTTTCCTGCATATAACTTCTAGAGTTTCATATTTCTTGTAGGAAGCAGTAGGGGGGACAAGAGGCCAGATGGAGACAAGGCTTTGAGAGAGGAAAAATAAAAATATGTGGGCAAAAACTCTGTTGGTCTTCTTTTATCCTGACTGTGCTAAGGGCTAAAAACTAAGTGGAAATTGAGCGTGGAGGGTGTATGGCAGCTCTCAGGGGCAGGGCATGACTTAGAGTAAGCCACCCAGACCTGTGTGTAAATACAGTATGTGATTAAGCCATTGGAAATATATTTCCTGTGTAGAACATCATGGATTCCAGGCTCCAGCCTATGCTTCTTACACCTTTTCTCTTGTGTTTCTGCAACTTGTTCATTTAAAACAGAATTTTTTCACAGCAGGAGACTGCTTCTTGGTACATTCCCAGAGCATCTAATTCAGTACAGCATCTGTGTTAATAGCAGCACTGTCATTTGTATAACATCAGCTGGTCATAGGATTCTTCCAGCTGCTTCTTCCCAATTAAATTAAAATCAGGTGAAAGTGGCCTGTGGTTGCAGTTCATATAATTTCATTTTATTTGCTTTTTAAATTTTCTTAAGCCTTCTATTTGATAAGTGAATGAGAGTTTAATTCTGAATCTCTTCATAGCGTATTTAATTTTTGTTTACTATTTGCTTTGGAGAGAGGATGGAAAATGAAACTAATAAGTACAGAGAATGATGAACTGTTACCTTGCATAGAGATCTGAGCTGATCTGATGGGGTTGGCATGAGACATGAATGATAGCAGTAAATAACAAAAACAAACAAGTAAACAAACAAAGATAAGGCATTATTAATGGAGAGAGCATGTAGTTCTGAATAATTTAAGTCAAAAATTTTATAAGTAAACAAGGCAGAAAATGTTAGCAGGGAAGCATTACCCATTTTTATACAGAGAATTAATTACTCCTCTAAGAGACTGGTTTAGACATGCAAAATGTACTTTTTCTTAAATTTTGGCTCTGGCATGGACCAGCAAGACTCTTCGTTCTTCTGGGACAAAGGCAGGAGTATTACAAATGCAGCCTTTGTATCCTGGGTGCCACCAATGGACAGAATGGGGTTGTTCAATCCACTGAAATACAGGAACATGGAGGTGAACTGAGTACAAAAATTAAGGTACGATTAATTATTTTCCATTCATTTGGATTACATACTCTGTAAATAGAGCTATTTATGGGGGTTTCTTTGACTGAGAGCAGAGATTATAATAATCTAAAAAGAACTACCTTTTGAGAAAAGCAGGAACAAATCAATCTCAATTCTGTGTTTGATCCTTGTGCAAGAGATAATAGAATGATAAAACTGGTATGAAACAGCACTGTAGTAGAGTGTCAAGCTGTTTTTTTATTTCACTGCAGATAACTGTAAGGGATAATATTTGAAACTAGATGACAAGCATTATCACATCACTTAGCAATGGTGAAGTAAGGTGGGATCAGAGCTGGAAAAGTGAAGTCCTTGGGAGCAATAAGAAAAGAAGAGAAGAATTCAGATGAATTCTGGATTCCTTAGAGCAAGTCAACTGTTGTTGTAAAGAGACCCATCACTTCATTACATTGCAAAGCATGTACTAAAGTCTGTGTGTCTGGAGAATAGGTTATAATTCTTAGCCTTTTCTTGGTCACTGCCATAGGAACTCAATCTATCATTAGAAAGTGCAGCTTGTGCTGGTGGTGACGTACTCTCTTGTCTTTGGTATCATTTTGTAGCTAGCTGCTCAGATTGGTACATGATAGGAGCTTCAGCAAAACAAGATTGAAGTTAGTGTTTTATTTATCCTGAGTTACATTTAGTAGTTTTTTTGGGATTTAGAAGTTCAGTTCACTCTGGTTTTGGGACAGTTGTTCTCACCATTGCACATGCATTTTCTCCATAGAGGAACAAAACGTGCTCAAATACTGGAGGACAGGCATTGTCTTTACGCATTGCTGGCAGTGCTGAGGTGGTTTGGGAAGCTCACAGATGGCTTATGCTCACAACAAAAGTCCTTCCTTCCCTGTTCAAACTTTTACATCCAGCTTGTTAACATTTAGTCTTAGTTATCTAGTATAAATGATGATTCAGCCATTCTCTTTCACATCGCACCAGTGTCTATTGCTCTTGCCAAAACAGAAGTAATAGGTGACAAAGGAGCATGGTTCCTTTATTCTTATTTGTTTAGTTTTTATTTTTTCAGTTTCTGGTTTTGGTATGTCATGATCTTTTGCTCCTCTTATGAGACTGTTGCCTGTTAGATTGCTTTGTTAAATGTTTCTCTTGTCTTTTATGTGTTTCCTTTCTATTTAGAATCCAGATATTTTCAGATTTAACTTGAGATTCCCTGTAAATTTACAGGTTCTTTCCTCATCACATTTAAAGAATCCCATGGATTACTTTGAAAATGAAAATATGGTGGATTATATTTGATCTTCCTACAAACAGTATTCATATTTTCCCCCTAACATCAATGTGTCCAAGCATGCCACCTTTTGTTTTCTGCTCACAGAACTAAGCACTTTGAGAAAACATTCACAAAATTTTCAGGCCTTAGGGAGTCAGCAGAGAGCTCCTCTTTTAAGTCTTCAGATTAAATTTAGACGCCTGTTAACAAGTTGCAGAAATTCCAAACAGCCAGGAAGTCTACTTGGGAACTAACAATTCTGAAAAAGATTTTTAAAAAAATAAAAAGTAACAGAATCATAATCCAAAAAATTTTAAGTGATGTTCTTAAGACAGATTTGAAACTATTAAGTAGCAGTGCTCTAGTGAATGGAAGTGTTGGACCTTAATGCATACTAGCAGTCAAAGGCAATGTTGCATATTAAGGTGTCGGTATACCATCTTCTGGCTTCATATCAATGAAGGATTAGTGTAACACCTTCTCAAAAAGCATCAGCAGCCAGACCCAGCCTTGCTTGTACCCAGTTGAAGGTTTTTCCCTGTCTGGGGAAAGCCCACAGTACCAACTGGTTCAAAGACTTTTACATAAATTCCCCCCCACCTCTTAAGGAGGAGCTACCCGAAACTATGATTTTCCAAATTATTTTTAAAATTTCAGGAGTAAATAATTGACACAGCATGATGCTGTCTGAACAAACACCACTACATTTTGTCCTTCCATGTTGTTTCAAATTGGCTGTTCTCATTCTGCTTTATCACATGATTGATTATGTAATTGGTTATATGGTCACCATTTAGACATATGACTTTGTTAAATCCTTCCCCAACAGATTAAATTGATAGGTAATTAACGGGATTTGAGGCTTTCCATAATCTTCGTGCTGTCTACCTCTGCACAAGGATAAGTGTATTTAAATCATGAAAAACTTCCACATTTCTAGGTTGTGTGTAAATTGTATTTTTCTGTATGTTTCATGTTATTTTCTTTCCCTTTCCAGGTACTACATAGAAATGGCTTTATGGATCTGGACACTGACCATTTTGAGCGGTTTTTGTGTCACCTTATCCAGAAATGAGGAACTGAAATTTTTTCAGAGTGCTACAGAGCTAAATCATCTAACAGTGGATAATGACACTGGGATAATCTATTTGGGAGTGGTAAATGCGCTGTATCAGCTTACAGAAAACCTGGAAGTAATAAGATCTGTAGAAACAGGTCCAAGAAAGGACAACAAAAAATGCACACCTCCCATTGATGAAAATCAATGTAAAGAGGCCGTACTGACTGACAATTACAACAAATTGCTGTTGCTGAACAAGGCGGATAATACAACTGTGGTATGTGGAAGCCTTTTTAAGGGAATCTGTGCCATCAGAGATCTACAAAACATTAGTGATGAGAAGTATTACGTAGACAGTAGTGGAGAAAAGTCCTTCGTGGCAAGCAACGATGAGAATGTATCAACTGTGGGACTGATCACTTCCCTGAATAACGACCAAGTGCTGTTTGTTGGGAAAGGGAATGGACCAAATGACAATGGGATCATAATCAGCACTCGGCAGCTTTACGCCAGGGATGGGAAAGACATTTTTGAAATGTATACAGACTCAGCAGCTGTTAAGTCAGCTTATCACTCATCAAGCACACAACAATTCGTGGCAGTTTTTGAGGATAAAAATTATGTTTATTTTATTTTTAATCAACAAGAGAAACAACCTGTCAACAACCGCACACTGATTGCACGTCTGTGCAAAGATGATGCCCATTATTATTCCTACTTTGAAATGGACTTGGGTTGCAAAGATGATGATGGTGCCTATGACCACTGTCACTCTGCTTACGTCACTACCCCTGGAAAAGAACTGGCTGAGAGCATGGCTCAGCAGGGACAACCTGCAGATACTCCCTCAGATGACAAAATTCTTCTTGCACTCTTCAGCAAAGTGAACAAAGATGACAGCTCTCTAAAATCTGCTATGTGTGTGTTTTCCTTGCGTCAGATCAATGAAAAGATGGAAAAAAACCGGAATGATTGCTACACTAAAAAGAATACCAGCTCATTTTACAAACTTTTTTCAGCAGAAAACCCGTGTGCATTACATGGACTGGTAATATAAATAATATAAATATTAGTTTTAGCATTTGTGTTACAGTTTATGGGAGATATACAACTACATGTTTTAAGGAGGCTTTGAGCTAAACTATATTAAGATGACTGAAAACTCAATAGATGGAATCACTGTAGAAATGTAATGTGGCTGGGCAGGGCTGTGGACAAGTAAGAAATGACAAAATTTTGAGTCAGTTTGAGAGAACATCAAATCCTTTCTAAGATAAGCATTGCTTTCCTAAGTGCATTTCTTTTAAAGGGATCCTTCTGGTATGGGAGTTACTGAGTCAAATACAGGGATTTTTTACTCCCATGACCAGCTTCTGGGTGATCACTGTAACTATCTCTGTTGGCTTTATGATTGTTTTGCCCACAGCACTCTATTCCCAAGCCCCACTTGTGCATGCCACTCATTCATTACTGCAGCCAACACTAAACTGGGCTGAGAAACTGAATCATCTTAAAAATAACTTAGCCAGCTTTTAGGAGGATGGCTTAATTTGCCAGCCTGAGCAAGGTACACACTTGCATAAACAGCTGTTTGAGCACAACTTGGGAAGTGGTGTGCTATAGTCCAGGGAGAGGAGTGAACAGCTGAAGAGATAGGGCATGGAAAAACCTTTTTTTGGTGTTGACTCATAATCCTTCATCGTGTGAGACTGAAGCCTTCTCCCACACAGTAAGTCAGTAGTGCTGATGAGTCAAAATTACACATTTGGCTTTGAACCACCAGTGTTACTTGCTGCAGTACCCTGCATATGGGGTGAGCATCAAACACAGAAATCGTGAATGTGACGAGTGGCCGTGGCTCCTGACAAAAAGAAAGTGTGGATTTCAGATCAGAAAAATAGTTTTGTTACTAAATATAGTAGGAAAAGCAAGGTGTGAATGAACTTCCTTCTGGTGGCTCTTGCTGCCGCTGAGGATTAAAGCGCAGTGAAGAGGGAATGTGTTGAAGTCCATGAGACAGTTGCCAGGGAATTGATTTTTGATGGAATGCAGCAAAGTAAGTAACAAAACAGCAATTTAAAAAGCAGTCTTCAAGGCAAAGTTGGTTAAACCAGTCTCTATGACATGTCCATTTTAATTAAACCAACTGGTTAATTTTTAAACTGTTGCTATTATGAAACTGCTGCTATAATGAAACAGAAACCAAAAAAAAATTCCCTCCCTGTGTCTCCTGGAAAGTGAAAGTGTGGAAGCAGTTCTCAATTAACAGGCTGCTGTCTGATTACTGCCTGTTGGCTGGGGGCAAATGCACAGAAAATCCATTTCTCTCTTCCTACTCTTCAGTGTCTGAGGGGTCTTATGTTGTCTAGTAATAGGACTTCACTTCATTCTTAGCTAGGAATTAGTGATCTGAATGTTTAACATCATTCTGTATTGCTATTCCTTATTAGAATGCAAGCAAAAATTTCCCCTGTGGCTCCGAGCACTTGCCGTACCTGTTGGGCAGTAGGAATGGTGTTGTAGAGAAGCCGGTGCTGCAAAAGGAAGGGATGAATCTCACGGCTGTCACTGTGGCTGTGGAGAACGGGCACACCGTGGCCTTTCTGGGAACATCGGATGGTAAAATTCTTAAGGTAACCAACTGGATTAAAAGACTGGAAGGTATTTAAAAGTCTATGATCTAAAAGTCAAAATGGGATTTATAAGATCTCATACTTGGAGCAAATACTCTTGGAGCTTGGTATTTTTCATCTCAAAGAAAAGACGCATTATTTCTGATGTACTTCAGCTATCTGATACACAGTTTGAATTAGCATTGCCTGAATGGCACTTTTCCTGAAGGATTACTTACCTACCGAGAGCTTTATATAAACAGCCTTAGGTTATCTAACAACAGCTTTAACCTTATCTCTATTCAAGCTCATACTGGTTTAAGAGCAACTTTTCATTCTGTAGTCTTTCTGGCTGTTCAGTGAATGGAGGTGGCCATATAAAGCCCAAGCTGAAGCTCTGATAAGTTCTAGTTGTATGGTGCTCAAGGCTTGACATGTTTGTGGTGTTAAAATATGAAGATTACAACACCAAACACCTTCTTTTGCTTGAAGGAGATGGCCATGTCCAACCTTAAACCTAGCACTGCCAAGTCCCACCAAACCACATGGTAAATCATGTGGATGTGGTGCATAGAGATGTGATTTAGTGGTGAACATGGTGATGCTAGTTTAGTAATTGGACTCTGTGATCTTGGAGGTATTTTCCAACCTTAGTGATTCTATGAGTCTATGTCCCTAAGTGACACATCTACATGTCTTTTAAATATCTTCAGGGATGGTGACTTAACATGCTGCCTGGGCAGCCTGTTCCAACACTCGACAAACCTTCCTTGAAGAAAGACTTTCCAATATCTAGTCAGAACCTCCCCTGGCACAAATTGAGGCCTTTTTCTCTCTCCCTCTTGCTTGCTAATTGTGAGAAGAGATCAACAGCCACCTCACTGCAGTCTCCATTTTGGTAATTGTAGAGAGTACTAAAGTCTCCTCTGAGCCTCCATTTCTCCAGACTGAACACCCTCAGCTGCTCCTCATCAGACATGCACTCCAGACCCTTCACCAGTCCTGTTGCCCTTCTCTGAATACTCTCCAGCACCTCAATGTTTTTCTTGAAGATTCACTTTAGTCCTCCTTTTGCTCTTAATATATTTTTAGAAACATTTTTATTGTCTTTTACAGCAGTAGCCAGATATAATGATATTTAAGGCAACATTAACCACCTTTTAATTTCTTCCACAAAATAGGTATTCCTGTCATCCACTGCAACTGAGTACAGCTCTCTTACTATCGAACTAAACAAACCCGTAAAGAAGGACCTGGTCCTTGATCAAACCCAAGAAAATCTGTATGTGATGACCACAGACAAGGTAACGTGTCCTGCTTGCATTAAGGACCTGGCCATCTTTCACTTTCTCTGCAGCTTAACATGATATTTATACATTTTCCAGTTGCTCTTGGAAATTGCCCTATTTGGTGGGACCCCCCCTACTCTGTATGTATGAAGACCTTTCTGAAGTCTAAGCTGATGGACTTGTGGCTTGGAGAACTGTAATATCTGGGATGCTTAGCGACAGGGAATGGGGAGTTCCCCTCTGGAGCTGTCATACAGGGTCTGTGAGAGGGATGAAGAGGAGATGTTTGGCCCCAGCACACCTCAGGGTCTGTAGCCCTAGCGCTCGGTGTGGGATGCGTGGGGTACTAGTGGGTGCTGTAGCTGCCAACAGATCTGTTCAAGGGCACTTCAGGATTCAGGATGCTGGTGGCTGGCATGCTCACACTCACACATCTGTAAAGCCACCAGTAGTTTTTGTGTGTCTTAGTGTCAAAAACTAAGAAACAGTGGAGAGAGTTAGAGAGTTATATATTTAGGAAAAACTTTCATTCAAGCTTCTGCTGGAACTGCATACAGGAGGAAAAGTCCAACTTCACTAGGAAAGGCATGGGCAATCTCTTCTAGGCCCCTTCTTTTTGCTGTAAGGTGAAGGCACAATGGGGGCATGTAAAAAAGGGGAGGAAAAAAAGCAAGTAGGAAATGAGAGGGATAGCAGATTTCTCCTCCAGCCCCAGGGGTAGTCCTGACACTTTTCTTTGTGGAGGCTGGAGCTGCCAGCTTCAAACACTTTGTTCAGCAGCTCTCCAGGACAAGGTGGGTGACAGGCTGTGACCATCTGTAGCCCTGCCAGTGACATGGAATGCAACATGGGAAATGCTCCACACCACAAACACAGGGAGAATAAGGGGGCTGTGAAAGGAGAGTATTTGGGAAGACAGTACAAGAAGAATGTTTTCTGACTGTTTTATAAAAGGATTAATACAAATTCCTGCTGCAGGAATGTTATAGCCTAGCTGGTTTTAAGGCAAGAAACAACATTGGAAAAAATGCCAGAAAAACAACTGATAAAGCATTTAATAATATGGCAGTGTGACAGAGAGGTTTCTTTTTCTTTTCTTTTTTTTTTTTCTTTTTGGTTGGTTTGGTTTGGTTTGTTTTATTTTGGGGTTTTTTTAGCTGTTGATAATGCTCATTTGGCTTCTGTTCAGATTTGGAACACAACTCCAAGCTTCAACATTGTCCATAAAACTCTGGGTGGCCTGGCCCCCCATTTGACAAACTGGCACATTATGTAAAAGCCCTGCACAAGGTCTGCACAAGGCTACTGCGTGTGCTGCTGTGTGCTGTGTAAGAGATAGCAGCAACCTTGAGGGAAGACAAGCTTTCTGGTGATGGTCAGCTTGAAATGGTAGAATTTAGAAAGACAACAGACAACTTTTTTCAAGAAAACCTGCAAACGAAATCATTCAATCACCACAAAACGTTTAGAATGCAGCAAATTTCTGCAGAAGGATTTTACTTAAATAATTTCCAAGTAGCTCTCGTAGACACTGCAGTTTCTGAATAATGTGAATAATAGTTTTCTTTTACAAAACCTGTTTAGCTTAAATATGAATAGCTGAAGTTGGGAGCTCTGTAATGGCATTGCATTACTGTCATCTCCAGGAGTTAATTACAGTGAGCAGTCCCACCCACTTTTAGAAGCAGATAGACAGGAGGAGAATGGAGGCCTTTGGAGCTGGGAGAAACAAAGCGACATAAGCGAGGGGGGAAGAATAAATGATGAAACATGTACTTCTGGGTTAGGCATTGCTGTGGGTTGTGGGAATAGAGATATCAGAATCCTGACTTGTGAATTTTAATGGTTAAAGGTAAATAAAAAGACAACTGGCTGTGCTGACAGGCATGCATGCTGCTGAGCTACCTGGCAGATGCAGACTGCCCCAGCATTTAGAAATTAATTTCTTGGGCTCTATAAGCACTTGAACAAAGTGGAAGTGGTGATGTGGTAGGTTATAACTTCTTTAAAAAGAAATTAGATCAAGAGAAACACAAGGAAAAACAATACAGAGGTTAAGATCCATAGTGAGAATCAAGCTCTTCCTTTCCTCTTTCCCCTTTCTCCCCTCTTTTCTCCCAGCTTCTGCTGTGGTGCCAATGGCAGTAGGGATTTTGAGCAAATGCTTTCAGCAGTCAGTCCCCTCTGCTCCAAAAGCTTGAACAGAGAGCAGGAGAAACCCCTTGCACCTTCCTGTGGGACTTGTAAAGGAGCTTAGCACCCCTGTGCTGCTCATGCTGGTTCATTACAAGCGTACATCACTGGTAGGATCCCAGGTTCCTTAAGGTACCTAATGTACTTGGAGGAAAGCAGAAGTCTGTGGCAGTCACTATGATCAAGTTTATTTACTTGTTTTAGTTTTTAACACTTTTTGATTCAGAGTGCCAACACAAAAAGCTCTAAAATTAATTTATTTACATTTTGAAATTTCCTGGTTCTTCGGGTTTGGTTTTGGTTTGGGGGGGGTGGGTTTTGTCATTAAGGTCACACAAAACTTGCAGAGATGGTGATCCCTAGGGCTTGTTCATGCTTACCAGAATTGTGAAACAAATATTTTGTCATTAAAAATAAAATCATTCACTGGATATTAAATTACTTGTGGGTACCACTTAGTGAAAGAATGCCAGTAACGCAGCTCCAGTTAGCTAAAAAGAAGAGAATGCTGAAAAGATAAAGCCCTGTATTAATAAATGCAAGAAAATTGCACAATATTGACATTTTCCTTAACTGAGCTATCTTATTTAACTCTCAGAATAGGAAGAAAAGGCCAAACTCAGAGAGTCAAAGTAGCTTCATAATTGCCAGTGAGATGAGACTGGCATTATATTAAAATGAGATTAAAAGCCTACATCTCAGAGTTTCTGTTTTTACACTTCTTGTGCTCTTTAAAGGTAAAATGTAGTCGTAAACTGGAAGATGTATGGCCTGTTTTCCTCTTGCATCATTGCAGCAGCATGGCTAAAAGGAATGTCTCTTCTTTCTGTGCACCGAAGAAAAAGTTGTTTATTCTCCACACCAAAGGAAATCAGAACCAGAAGCTGTATATTTACTGGGGGAATGAGACATGAGAACTGATGATGTTCTTTTCCCTGCTGCTTCCTGTCATAGTTATTTCCATTTTCTTTAGTGAATGTATTCCATGGTGGAAGGTTATGCATGGAGAAGTGCAGTAACCCGATGCACCCTGGCTCTCATGTGCTTGCAGACTTTCTGAAATGCCTTCTAGCTGGAAGTGCATTTCCAAACAATTTCAACTCCTTGGCAGTCATAGGGAGGTGAGAATATTCTGTTTAAAAAATGATCTAACCAGTACCAGGTTAGCCTTTTGAAAGTATCCACTCTGCAGTAGCTGCTTCTTGAATTCAGAGCATTGCTGACGCAGTTTCTGTCCTGAGGTGCAGATTTCCACAGGTACTATAACTGGAGGAACTGAAAAGCTCAGTTTTTGTAAGACTTGCTCTTAATTCTTGATTATAACAATGTCCTACATTACTTTGGAGACAGACTAGACGATATCAGAGTGGGAAAAGAAGCAGAAAAAAGTGTATGAATTTAGACTTTATTAAGGGGGAAAAGAACAGACTGGTTTTATATATATTCTGTTAAAATCGGGCTGAGCTCTGGGTATAATAATACAGCTGCAGCAGGTAATGGCACTGTACTGCTAAGTCCACAAATGTTTCCACCTCCTTATGCCATCTTCAGTTGTTAGGTTTGCCTTGCTTTTGTTTTTCCAGGTGTACCGATTACCTGTGCAGGACTGCCACAAATACTCAGACTGTGAGAAGTGTGCCCAGGCGAGGGATCCGTACTGCGGCTGGTGTGTGAGGGAGGGCAGGTGAGTGCTGCTGGCTGTGCTCTGTGCAGGCAGTGGAACTGCTCAGGTTGTGACCTGTGCTCTGGCATGGTGAGCTGCTCAGGTTGTGACCTGTGCTCTGGCATGGTGAACTGCTCAGGTTGTGACCTGTGCTCTGGCATGGTGATCCAAGCTCTTTGTACTCAGCCTTACACTCCTGACAGGCATTTAATTTTATCACACAGATATTGATATCAATATTCTGTGCACACAAAGAAGTCCCCGTGGACTTCTTCAGATTTGATTAGTTTGGGAAAATATATACTTTTCTGCTGGTACTGAGAATGATTATACACCTTCTATAACTGTATGTTTTATCACTCTTTTAACTGTACAGCCACATGTTCTCACAGAAAATAATAAAAAAAAAATGCTCCCTATTTCAAATTCAGAAACTATAGCATATATTTTAAGTACATCAGGAAAGCGTAAAAAAGAACATAAAAGAAAAACTGTTCCATGTCTAAAATAGAGTGTATAGCTCAAATGCTGGTTTTACATAAACATCATCTGTCAAGATGTGTAGCTACAGGGAACCCTCACCTACCTGTAGGAGAGCAGAAAGTGACATTTTGCTGACTATCTGCAGAGGTTCACTGAATGAATATTCAAGTACATGTAAACTAGGACAGCACTGAACAGCCCTGGAATGTCTCTTCTTTGCGCTCTGCATTGATTGGAGTGCCGAGAGGGAAGAGCAGTCCTGCAGCTCTCTTTTTGACTACTAAATTAATTAACCCCTTGGCATGAGTGGTTGGGAATTCGTGATTCTAACTTCTTGCTGTTGGAACAAAGGGGTTGTTTAATTATAATATGCAGATGAATTTCAGGCTTCTGGTTTTCTGCCTGAAAATGTGAACTATCGCATTAGGTCACCTATCAGCCTGATGTAGCATAATATGGAGCACTGCAGAGAAACTTATGTGGTGTGTGCAGGTTTATGTAATAAACTAACTCTTTGAGCCTGGGGTTTCAGTTGCTGTGGGTGAAACCTGAGAATTTGGAATGTAACCTCAAACTCCTCCTGGGCTGCCGGGAGTTGAAGGCTTTGGCATATATCATAAAAAAGGCAATTTTCCTTAGATTTCCCTTCAGGTTTCTGATATGACCATTGACCTCAATATCTCAAAATATTAATGGTTTCTGAGAACAGGCAAACATGAATTTTCACATTTGCTAGTATTTATTTCCAAAGGGGAGAAAAAAAGTGCTTCATTTCTGAGTTTCATCTCTGTCTCATGATCACAGACAGCCCTTAGCAGTGTGTTTAGGGATTTGTTACGTGAATGTTGACTCCGTACATAAACGATTTGTTTAAAGGAGGTTTGACAGAGCTGTGCAACAACTGCATTGTGTTAAAGCCCCTGATGGGTTAATAGTCAACTTTCTGCTACAGCAGACAAATCCCACAGCATTTTCTCTTAAACTTTGCACTGAATGGAAAGAAAACATCCGAGACTGTCCCCACCTCAACAAGCTTTCGTAGCTACATACAGCTTCTGTACTGCATTAGTTCTTCCAGTACCTGAGCTGGGAAAATCTTCCAGTGTGTTTGGTGAGGCTGCACAACTGCTGTTGTCTTCCCATAATTGTAACACTGCCTTGTCAGGGAGAGGTCTTAAATAGTGGCAGGAGTTAATGAAGACATTCCCTACAAAATAACATTTCTAGTGCTGGTGTTGCACAGAAGTTCTCCACAAGCTTGTATGCCCCCAGCAATACTTCTCTGTTGCATCTTCTCTTGAGTGTTGTGTCTTACCAGTGGCAACACAGAGGTGTCTGCCATTTACCTGCAGAAAGAAAACCTCTCATTCAGGATGTTGTTATATATTGCAATGAAGCAATGAAGCTTGAAATCAGCTTGATTTCAGATGGCCCCACTGCCCCATGGTTCCTGTGCTCTGTATGGATATGTGTTCTGTATGTCTAATTCAAGGTGCTGTCCAAAATAGTATAGGCACTTGCTTTTGACATGTCAAGTCATCAATTGTAATTACACCACTAATTCTGTTAAAAATCCTCTAATTGCAACCCCACTAGTCAATATTAAAGAAAATTTGTAGTTGTCTTGTGTTGTAATTTCAGTCTCTAATCATGAAATTGTTGCATAGTTCAGAGAAAGGAGAGTCCAGCTATAATACTGGCTTGGGGTTTTTTTTCTTTTTTCTTTTTTTTTCAGGTGCACAAAGAAGGCAGACTGTGGAACAGCTGACAAGGAGAACCACTGGCTGTGGAGTCCAAGTGGCACATGTGTGACCATCATTGGTGCAGACCCTCTAAATATGAGTCGCAGAGCTCCTGCTAAGGTATAACAGGAAAATGCTTTCCATAAATATTCTTTAAGCACATTGGTATGACTACCAGAAAGATGAATATCTGTATTTTTTTATGCACAGTGGAGGCTAGGAATAGGGGACTGTTTTCAGTCTCTGTCATTTCTCACAGTGCTCTTTCTTGCCTGCTGTTCTTGCAGGTTGAGTTCACATTTTTGACCTCTGTAAACCGAAGTGATGCACTAGTATGGATGATAAAGCACTTAACACTTACCTGCATATTATGAAAGTGTTGTACAGTGTTGTATAACCCATAAAAAGTAATTGGTAGGGGAGATTTTATGCTGCCCTTTCAGCTTACTTGAGCATAAACTTAAGTAAGCAGTGAAGCCATAAGCTGTTGCTTTAAAATCAGCAGTGGATTTGCCTATGCAGCAAAGTCTGTGTGGGTACACGGAGAAGGTAAATTCAGCATGCAAAATGACTCTGTGGCAACAAAATTGCAAAACTTGAGTTTTTGGAGTGAGATCAGGGTGTCATAGCTTGCTCTGACTCCAAATGGAGCATGCCAATGCAGACTGTGTGCCCCCCTGGGGTGTTCAGCAAGTAAAATCGATATAATGGCTTTTAATTCCTCTCAATCAGAAATAAAGAAACTTTAATTCAAGTCACTTCATTTCCATTTCTAAATGATGTAAACACTATTTTGTTTGGGCCATTTCTATGTTGAATAAAAATACTAGTAGAGTATAACTGGTTTCAGTTATAGGGAAAGGGATAATTGTCTTTTCTACTGGCAATGCAAAATGGAAGTTAAACTGTGTAATTAACACACTTGAAACATTAAGTCAAGAACACCAGCCCAAATTTAAGCTGGATTGTTTTCTCTTTACTTGTTAAGTTTTCCCATCTTATTTTGCTTTTAGTTTCTCAAGTGCTTTCTTTCTCTCAGGAAGCTAAAATCTCACCATCACTCAGAAATCCTTTTTCAGTATTGCATTTTTTGCATTTTGCATGGAGTTTTGAGGAAGCCACTTTTCTGTTCATCCCTTTCAAACTCCACCACCTCCAGCCTACCCAGCTGTGTTTTCATTATTCACTAAGAACACCTAAGATTAATGTAATATTAATTAATTTTGTTGGGGGTTTAAGTATTAACCACTCTGCTTACTGTTGCTAAGCTGGATGCTGAGGACAAGAGTAAAAGGTTTTGGGTGTGCCTGTACAGACAATTTTGTTTTGATCTATTACATTGACAGGACAAGAGGTTTTTGTATCAGTCTAATTCAACAAAGAATTGAAAAATTGGTAGAGGTTTAAGTAGAAAATATTACCAGATGGGAAGAAGTAAAAATTGAAAAGGAGAGCCATGTTTTGTGATGTTATCTTAAATATCACCTTTGAAATTGAAATTTTCCAAGTCTTACTGGGTATCAAAAAAATATTTTGCCCTTTTGAAATTTTGTTTCCAGGTTGAACTGATTGTAAGTCCACTGCCAACTTTGACTGAGAGTGACAAGGTTTGCTGTACCTTTGGTGAAACAGTGCATTCTGCTCAGGTGAAAGAAGGGGTTATTATCTGTGATCCCCCTGATATAATTCCTCCAACACCAAAGCATCAAGGTAAAGAAATAATGCTACCCTACATGGATAATAAGAGAAAAGAACGTAGACTGCTGTTTCTAATGTTATGCTCTTGTATGAGGTGCCTACACGGTGGGATTTTTTCCTCTTCCAGTCCTTTTCCCCAAAGATTCTGCTGCTGAAATGTCAATTTGCTCAAACTTTTTCTGTTGATATATTTATTTGCTAAATTTCTATATTGTAGCATTCCCAGTGTTTCTGCTGGGAACTTGAAATAGTAGCTTGGTAGACATGGGGTCAGAGAGGTGCTATTCTGCATCACAAACAAACAAAACCCAGTTACTCTAATCTAAGCCTCAGTACTCTGACTTGAAAAGATTTATACCTGCCTCTGGTCTGAAGGAATTAGTGTCTGACTTGTTAGTTTTGCTCCAGTCAACAGTATTACAGTGGCATTTTTTTCTGGTTTGTGTTACAAGGCTATCCTTTCTAGCATCCAGCCTTCTGCCTCCTTTTCTGTGTGTCCTCCAATTCTGCAGCAGTAAGCCTGATGGAAAAATACTTCATCATATAATTAAAGACTGCATCATTGTTCTGAAGCACTGATTATAGGCCTAAGGTCTGTTGCCAGCCATAGTTCTGTGCAATTTCCTAGACAGTGCTTTGTTCATGCTTTAATTCATACATCTTGATGCATAAACACATGGAATGAAACTCATTACACAACACTGTTTATTACGTATCAAGTTTAAAAATCTGAAGAGAAATTGCATGCAAAAAAACATGTGCTTTTACAGCTTGCAGACATACCCCTGAGGATAAGTCTTTTATATGTATTATAACAGTCATGAATTGTCAAAGTGGTACTTGGAAGCACTTTTTAAGATAAGTTTCAATTCTCTTAAGGCTGAAACAGGTAAAAATGTAACTTTAGTTGCAAGGAGAGTAATTACATTAAAATCTCATTATTGAATTTTACACTAGTTGGGGTATGTCATGGTATCAGCTTCTGCTAAGTGTTGAAGCAGCATTCTGTTATTCAGGGCCAATTCACATTCCCTAAATATTTTGTAAAGGACATAAAGCAATGCAGTTGATAAATGTGATATCTTGATGTCATCCAGCACTAAAGGTAAGATTAGAAGCCTGTCAGAGAAGGCATTAGAGTAAATGAGTAATCTAGAAATAATATGACTCTCTGAGTTGGTTTCACATCTGAAAGGATGCTCAAAAGTGGTATTAGGGTGTTCAGAAACTCAGCAGACACCAGGAGAAGGCAGGCAGCAACAAGCATTCACAGAACCACAGGATTGGTTTTAGGGCTGGAAGGGACCTGGAGAGGTTACCTAGTGTAACCCCCCCACTAAAGCAGGTTTACCTAAAGCATATTGCACAGCATCTTGTCCAGCTGGGGTCTGAGTGTTTTCAGTGAAGGAGACTTCACAACCTTTCTGGGCAGCCTGTTCCAGTGCTTGGACACCTTCGAAGTAAAGATGTTTGTCTTCCTATTCAGGTGGATCTTCCTGCGTCTCAGTTTGTTGCCCCTGCTACTTGTTTTGTCTGAACAGAGTCTGGCCCCATCCTTTTGACACCTGCCCTTAAGATGTTTGTATGCATGGTATTTGTATGTTCCTGGCAGTCCTGAGCCATCCAGTTATTGTTAAGAAGCCCTGTTGATGTTGGAAGAGTCTGGGTTACTTTGGTTTTGGTTGGTTGTTGGTTCCAAAAGGAATTTCTAGGAAGCATGCCTTTTCTCAGTCCTGTTGTTAGGAAATCCCCTGTCATTCCTGTGAGTCTGAAATATTCAAGGGGACCCAGTACAGGCAGAGGTAACTTCCAGCCAAGCAGCTGATGGTCTTCCAAGAACCTGTTCAAGGAAAGCAGAGTTTGAAATTGCTCAATAGCTTGTGAAATAGCTTTTCATAAGGGCTTAATGATTTCTGCAAAAGGTATTTCAAACAGTTTCACTCTTTAGTAATAATCCAGACAAGAAGTACATTTGTGGAGAAATAGTGTATGGCAAACTGAAGCCCGCAAGTGCCTGTGGTAACTGTTGCAGGCACCGTTGGGCATTAACCACAAAGATCACTTGCTTGAATTCACATAACAACATTTTTAATTCACAAATGAAAGAGGCAATTTTACATGCAGACATATTCATATTTAAGAAAATGTTTTATTAAAAATGACTGTACTTGTGCCAGTTTTCATCTGTGTTCAATTATGTCCTTACTCAATTTTCCTTGTTCTTCTAGACTCTTTAAAATTCTAACATGATGATAGCACCACATAAAAACACTTCCATAAAATAAAGCTTTTCTTTAATTTTGCTTCTTCCCTTTTTTTTCTCTCTTTTTTTTTTGAGCACCATGTGCTGAAAAATTTTGTGAAGCTTAAAAAGACAAAACAGAACTTACAGACCTAAAGTCATGAGATCCAGAGTGTCAACAGTATAGTTAAATATTTGCTTATGTCCTGTAAAATAATAAAACTGTTATCATTGTATCATTCAGCTCAAGAGCTGAAGAATTCAACAACCACTTGGATATTTTTTTTTCTTTTGTGATAGATCATGTTTCAGTTCCACTTCAGTTAACCTTTGAAAAGAACAAGATTTTTTTTGCATCACATACTTACCCTTTTTATGACTGTGAAGAAGCAATGAATCTTATTGAGAATCAGCCGTAAGTATTTCAACTTCTTAAGTGTTTAGATCCTGTAGCTTGGTGTATTAGGTAACTGGCACCTGAATTACTCAATCATTTCATAATTGAGCCTTTGGCACTCAAAATTTGCCAATGTCCAAATCCTTTTCCATACATTTTAATGGAGTTTAAAAACTGGTTGAAGGGCACCCGGTGAGCCAACAGCATAAAATGTGGAATAGAAATTTTCATGGCACGTATAATCAAGGCCAGTTCATTGTGTTGCCATTTCTGTAGCTGCTAATGTGTCTGCAGGTGAGCAACATGGACATCTGTGTGCCTGCTTGTTCCCTGTAGCGATAGTTGGTGCTTTGGGTTGCAGTGCATTCAAATAGGGCAGGTGCAGCCAGCCCAAACCCTTTGTTCGTCCTGATGTATGAATTTTGATCAAAATCGCTTCCAGTCCTCTCAGGTTTGATCTCAAAATTTTTGCAAATGCTATGGTTTTCTGATCCTTGCTCAAATATCTATTTAAGGGATAAAATAGCTTTTTGGGGTACTTGAACTGTTCTTATGAAATTTGAATTTAATATAGTAAGGACACTCTAACAGACTGATCTAGCCTCCATAGAGGATTCCATAAATATGGAATTTCATTTACTTTTCTTGTTAGCTGGGGAAAAAGCCTGACAACTTGTCATGACTACCATGTTATATTTGTAGATGCTATTCCTGTGCAAGCAATAGATGGAATTGCCAGTGGGACTGGAAGAGACATATCTGTGAAGAGTCCTCTTCAGTACAAGATGTGATTAAACAAAATATGGTAATGTTTAAAAATAAGGTTATTAGGTTTTTTATTAGAACACTTCAATATTTTGTTCTCTGGATCTCTCATATCAGTTTTTTGAATTAGAGATTTAAAAACGATTCTAAAGTTAACTCCAGAAGTCTGAGGTGATGTTTTTTTCTGGTGACAGTGTGGGGGTGGGAATTTGAGGGTGTGATTGAGGCGGGGCAGTGGGACTGAATAACTCCTGAAAGGATATTTCTGTTCCTTTTACTATTTTGCTTCAATGGGAGGAACAAGATTTCAAGGCAGGGAGAGATAATCACCCACAGCTTTGACATATGTTGCAGTCATTTTTAGCATGTCTAATTTGAAAGGGTGTAATCAAATCTGTCACTGTATTTTAAGCATGAAGTTTCTTCAGAACAATCACTCTATTGTCCAAAGGCCATTGGAGCTTGTTGTGATAAGATTTTTTTATTTGTAATAACATATAAAATGTTTCTCTCCCCAGGAAGGAGAATGCCCACAGTTTCTAAACCCTGACCCTTCAATAATACCTATGGAGTACCAAACAACTGTGTATTTTGAGGGAAAACATCTAGATTATTATCGGGTAAGCAGATTAATTCAAAGCTAGCTGTCATTTGAATGCCTCTTAAACTGCATCCACACCCCTAAACTAAAGCATTAGTTCATGTGCCTTGGAGATCCTGCTTGTAATTTAAAGAATGAAAAGAGCTACACATTCAAGTTTTATATAATATTGGTTACTGTGGTAAAGTCACCACCATGAGAGAATCAGAGCTGGAGAAAATACTAAACTACTAAAATGGAGGGAGCATTTTAAAGTATGTAAGTTGGACCTATTAAAACACTGGACAATTATTTTTCATGTAGTGAAATGTGAGGAGATGTAGGAGCTGTGAATGTTTCACATCTTTTTCCAATTAAATACTTGGTGGGTTTTTCTGCTGTTGTTCTAGAATGACATCACTCTATGTGCTTAATTCAGTTTTCACCTTTCAAACACAAAAATGCACTCAGACATTAAATGTTTCTTAGTTTGGATAAAATAATCTTTTCCTTTTTTTTGTGTCTGTGTGTGTGTGTGTGATCATCAGACCATAAGATCATGTATTTTCTCATCCTCATAGCAAAGGCTTCTCTTCCTTAGTACTTGCTTCCAGGAAATAAATACAAAGCTTCTAAGTCAGATAGACCCCAGGGGTTTAATTGCTTTATAGTCTAGACAGTGCATAAAATGTTATTGTTAGTTGGATAAAAATGAAGCTTAAAAACCATTTTTGGTGATAGCTCAACTATTATCAGTTTCTATTTGTTGTTTCTGTGTTGTCTTTGTGTAAATGTGAATTGATGATAGATGCACTGGGGAGTGCATCGATTTCTTTAACTACTGGCCATTTATCAAGGGAAAGAAGGCTCTTCTTTTTGAGGGTTTTTTTTTCCCTTTTTCAAATTGAAGTACTGTGTAACTTCTAAATTCCTTCTATCACCTTTGCTACTCCTGCCAATGGATGGAAAAGGGTCAACAGGCCTGAAGAGCAGCAATGTAAGAAGGGTATTCAGAGAAGTGCAAAAAGCAACCCTTAAGCACTATATGAAGACCATGATGTGCGTCACTACTGTAGGGATATATGAAAACTGTGCTATAAAAAGTGTATGTTCAAAAATAAACATTTTTGTTTAAAGACCTTAAAATATATTCAGTGAAATGCAAATTTGGTGAATTTGGTCTGTCCTCTAAGAGACCAGAACTGGTCCCTGGTGGGATGTCTGGTTGAGTGCAACATGTGGCAGACAACACCTCTCCTAAACCCACAGCTCTCCTTGCTAATAATTGAAAAGTATTCTAGAGATTATACTCATATTTCTTTTATTTAACATTGTGAAGAGCTGTTTTTCTGCCCAAGAGGGAAATTGTTTCCTGCTCCCTTGATATAATTGGAAGAGCCCTCTCTCTAGAGAAATTCAGAGCAGATGCATAATCTAGATGTGCTGAATTTGACCTCTAGTGGACCCTTGTCCTCCAAGGAGACACAGCAGTAGGAAGGCAAAAACTACTTGATCTAGTTTATTATTCTATGAATAAGCACTTTAATCTTTCTGAACTACTAGCAACAAAAAGGGAGTGGAGAAAAGGCTTCTGGGTTTTTTTTTTTAATTCTGTGAGATATCAATTGCTTTTAACAAATGCAAAGACACATCCTGTGGATTGAATGCTTTGTCATGGGTAGCAATGTTTAATAGTTTGCCTACAGAATGTATTTTTTTAACTTGGAACTTGGAAGGCTTACTAGGAGTTCAAGTTTCTGTAAGAAATCAAGGTGAATGCATAATCCCAAAACTGGAAAGATACTGGAGAGCAGTGAGTGTCAAATGATGTCACAGTGATTTTTCTCAGATGGGAGTAGTGTGAAAATGTCATCTCTGTCTTGGGACCAGCTCCATATATCCTGATACAGAGGTGTGTTTTTAAGTCAAAACAAGAATGCCTTTAATGACAGGACTTCAATAGACACACACAGTGACTACAGCTGTATACACAGGCCTTCAATATATGTGATAACAGACAAATAAGGCATGAAATAGTTGTAATCATACAGGCACTCTTTCCTGTGGGGTCATGCTATCTGAAGCAGTAACTTTGATGACTGAAAGTTCATTTGAATGAAGGGCATAACTTACACTCAGCCTTTGGTAAATATTTCATGGAAAACAGGGTGGCTCAGGAGAAGCCATGGATGTATATTTTGTAGCAGCTGGCCCACAGCCCAAATGCTAAATAGCATTTGGCTTCTCATGTGGAACAATTTTGCCCCAGGATATGCTGGGCATTACAGCATCCTTGAAGCTAGCAGTCATGAAGCTATGAGTACATTTAAGGTCTTTATTGATTAGGACATGGGTATATCCATTTTCCTCCTATTTTCCTTGCCTAAATTCTTGCTTAGAAAAAGCAAAAAATTAATGTTGTGATGTCACTTTGAACTACCAGTTCTATTATCTTGGTTTAATCTGCATTAAAGGGGCATTGCACACCCAGCCTTGCTGTGGCTGAGTGCACTATCCAACATTGTGCGTATAAGCATCCTCACCTCCAGGTGGAGATGAACATTGAAAGGCTTGGTTAGTGAGTAGAAGAGGTAAATGGCTTTAAAACTGCTGTTGCAGACTATATCAAGAGTTATTTCTATACTGAAAATACAGAAACTGGTATTCTTCCACTGATGGTGGAAGTATAAGCTCACACATTTTGTATGCGCCTCTTAACTTGTAAATGCTTAAAGTACAAAAAGTCTCCTCATGATTCCCTTCCACTGGAGGGAGATAGCCTAAAAGAGGAGGAGCTGTTGACTGTTCTTCTGCCCCTCCTTGCTCTGAAAGAACTTCAGTAGGAAGGAGAGATAAATCCAAGCTGTTGTCGTTCTTCTGGGAATAGCCTCATCCAGGAAGGGCAGAGGGAGGGAAGTTTTGTACCAATCAGTCATATTGCATGCAATTTCTGAGAGGCATTCTCCAGCTGAGTCCTTGAAAGATTGGCACAGTAGGAGAGACAGATGTACTGACATCAAGATAATCTTATTAGCCCGCCAAAGATTTTCGTTAAAAGTAATTTCCCATTTGGATTTGTCTTTGTCATGTGTGTCTGATGTTTAACCTGCTTCCTAGTGCTTGCTACACATTTCTTGCACCAAAACTACAGACTGTGAGCTGTTGCCTTCTGCTCACCTGGTATAGCAACTCCTGATTTCAATGCACTCCAGGTATCAGCTGTCACACACACCAAAGCTCTCCTCCTCTCCCGGAGAGGCCTTACAGAGAAGCAGAATTTGAACACTTTTGAAAAACACATGTTATATTAAAATATGTGGGGCAAGAAAAACAAGGCAGCATTCCTATAAAAAAATATTTGTATGGAGATGCTTTAAAACTTAGACTATATAGATGTTTTCTGTAAAGCAGAATGGGCTGTAAATTTTCAGACAAGGCTTTTGAAACTCAGTCAGTAGCTTATTTTCAACATGTAGATTCAGAAGGAAGGAAAAAGTAGAAGGTTTTTTTTCTTCTATAAAATAACCACCCAGAACCTCGAGTCAGGTCCTTTATCTGATTAAAATATGTTGTCCTCCTCAGATCCAAACCTTGGTGGGCTCATGTCCACTGCCCAACCTGTCACAGTGAAGGTGCAGTGGGAAAACTTTCCACTACATTAGATGAACCTCGTGACCCAGGAGTTACCTGTGATTCCAACACTGAAGTAGCTACAAATAAAAAGAATAAGATGCTCATACACAAGACTTAGATGATAGCAGGAGACAATGTACTTAACCTTTGTAGCAGAAAAGAGGAATCAAGTTTATTATTTTACTATTTTTTTGCCATGTGCACTGCAAGACTCAGAAGGGTCTGGTCAAAACCAGGGACTAGTTCTTTATATCCAGAGTCAAGTTCTCAGGAAGTCCAGCAAGGCCACTGAGAAGGTCCTGCATCTGGTCAATGCAGAGTGGGGGTTGAATGGATTGAGAGGAGCCCTGTGGAGGACTTGAGAATGAAACATTAGATATGAGCTGGCAATGTGTACTTGCAGCCCAAAAAAGCAATAGTGTCCTGGGCTGCATCAAAAAAAGTGTGGCCAGCAAGTCAAGGGAGGTGAATTATCTTCCTCCAATCCATTCTCCTGAAACTTCAACTGGAGTATAACATCCAGCTCTGGGGTTCCCAGTACAAGAGAGATGTGGACCTGTTGGAATGAGTCCGGAGACATGGAAATGATCAGAGAGAGAGTTGAGAGCTGGATTTCCTCTCCTATGGAGAAAAACTGACAGAGTTGAGGTGTTTCGGCCTGAGAGACATTTTTGTGGACTTCCAATATATAAAAAGGGCTTATAAGAAAGGTAAGGAGAGATATTTTACCAGTGCCTGTAGGGTCAGAAAAAGGGGCAACATTTTTTAAAGTGAAAGAGGGTAGTTTTAGGGAGCTAATGAAGAAATCTTTTGCAATGAAGATGCTGAGAGAATGGAAGAAGGTTCCACAAGAAACTTCTGTGTACCCCATCCCTAGAAATGTTCAAGGCCAGGTTGCATGAGGCTTTGAACAACCTGGTCTAGGGAAAGATGTCCCAGCCTATGTCTGGATTGTTGGACTAGATGGTCTTTGAAGGTCCCTTCCAACCCAAAAAATTTTGTGATTCTGTGAAGTTGAAGGTTGCCTTGTCCTCAAGTGAGTTGTAATTTTATGTTTACCAACATTACTGTCTGAAAATATCCTTGCTACTCACTTCTTTCTAATATCCTTCTTGCAAAGCTGTTTGCATGTCTGTCCTATGGGCAGGAGAATGACCCAGCACAGAAACAATGTCATGGGATTAAGTTTTTAGCCTGCTAAGTTCTTTGACTGAATCACAGAACAGCCAAGCTGAGAGTTTTGTCAGTGCAGTGAAGGTCAGTATGCGCTATGGACTTCAGACAAGAATCAATAGATTTAGGATCTAGAGAGAAGAGAGGGGAAGAAAATGTCTAGGAGGTAGGAATACCCTTAAATTAGTGCAGCCATTGAAGACTGTCCTGTGAAAATACAGCTGTAGTCATGGTAAGGCAGGAGAAAGGCAGCAAGAAGTAAGACATATTCATTCCAGTTTCTCTTGCATTCTTGCATTGATGTTCTGCCCAGAATCCCTACTGAGAAAACCTTTAAAGGCAGAACTCACACAGCTCTGTTAATAACACATCTGATGTGTGAAGCCATCCAGTATTCATATCTCTTAGCTTTTCCTTGTTGCTCCCTAAAACAGAGTGCTATATATGATCTTGCTTTTCTTGAACTTCTTGGTGTGCCTACCATGAATGAATGTTGGAGGAGTGCAGCAAAGTCACAGATTCTGGCCCAGCTTCTCACCAGCATTGCTTTAGAAGATGACTGTAACCAGTTAGCCTTCTCCATTTGGATTTGATTACTTCCTGTGCTGAACAGCATATCGCCTGGTGAAATTTTACTATGCTTGGTGGTGCTATACAAGTTCTAAACTGAAATTTTCTCATCCTTAGGGTAAAAAATTTATTGTTGGAAACAGCCAATTTGAATTTGAAGCTTCTGTTGATGAGTCAGATGAAGGAAAATTTTCATTCGTGAGTAAAGAGGTAAATGTGAAAATATGATTCACCTACCAAATATGCTCAGTTCTTCTTCTGAACTGTTCCAGTAGTCATATATGTCCAGAATTATACAGGTAATATGTGTTTCCCTCAGAAAAGAAAGTCACCTCTGATGGAGATTCTCCTTCAGCAGTAGTAGTTAAAGACTACAGTTTTGGCTCAGAGCTTCTGAAGTCTTCCCTCAAAGTCCTCAATCTTTCTCCTTGATTTCTCTACCTGTGTAACACATAGAATTATTGAACTGGAGGAATTTGAGACCACTACTGTTTTATTCTTCACATTTCATGCAATCTAGTGAAATCATTGAGGATAAAGTGCAAGAATTTCAGTGCTCTTCCTCTCCACATTCCAATTCATTATCTTCCTCGTTTTGTATCTGTAAAAATGGGAATGGTAACAATGGTAGAAATATCCTGTTGCATGGCTACAGTTATGCTTCTTTCACTCTTGCTTGTTTTACTGAGAAAGGAAAAAATATTTTTAAAATAGTCTATTTTCTAAGCTCCAAGTTTGACTCACAAATGTTATGTTGACTTTAAACTTTATGTCTTACAAGCTCACTAACTAGTTTTGAGAATTAATGAGCATTTATGCATCATCTGTGCCTAGCACAAAGCATTTGCTTTATCAAGCGTCTGTATTTTTATTTGTTCTTCCTGTTTCCCAACAATTTTCATTGCTGCTTTTTCAGCATGAGCAGAAGCTCATGTCTTGGAGCATGTGAACCTTGTGATTTGGCTTTAAAATGAGGAGGTTGCACTGTAAAAGATGCAAGAGACTTCCCCTCCATGTGGTGCGAGTCTGCTGTGCCCACAGAAGTAATGGGGCCAGATGGTGTGGGAAGGGAGAGCTCAGCAGGGTCAGCAGCTATACTTATGCCTCTGAGCAGCACTTTTGCTGCTTTGATACTTATAACCAAATGTAAATTAAATTAATGAAAAGAGAGTATTCAGATATTGCTGTCCCTTGGTACCTGAAAATTCTGATTGTGAAGGATTATGTTCATTAAAGCATTTTTCTATAAGTGTATCTGCTCACAATGAAAAAGGCTTGGGAGAGTTTCTAAAACCTTCATAGGTCTGATTATCGAGAATCATAGAAAATGCACTAAATTAACCTTGCCAAATGAAGGTATAAATATCTCTATTATGTCATCTTTTCTAGTTCTCCTATAGTGCAAATGAGACCCTACAACTTAACTTATCCATAAGAACAGAGAAGGTCAAGATTGACAGCAAACTGATGGGTAAGTATGAAATACGGGATTAAAAAGAGATTAATTACAGTAAGCAGAAATCTATTCCATCATAATTTGGAGTCTTGTTAATAAGAATGTTTGTAGGCTTTACTGGTCTGGGTGAAACAAATCTGACAGATCAAAAGTTATTAGTATTAGACTAATGCATTAAACATCTGTTTTGTCAGCAAGTTTGCCAGTGTCACCAAGCTGTGTGGTGCAGCTGACACACTGGAGAGGAGGGATGGCATCCAGAGGGACTTTGATGGGTGTGAGAGGTGGCCCTGTGCAAACCTCGTGAGCCTCAGCAAGGCCAAGTGCAGGTTCTGCACATGGCTTGGGGAAATCCTAAACACAAGTACAAGCTGGAATATGAAGTGGTTGAGAGCAGTTCTGCAGGGTGTGAAAAGCTGGACCCAGCCACATGGGGGTGCAGCCCAGAAAGCCAGTCATAGCCTGGGCTGGATCAAAATCAGCATGGCCAGCAGGGTGAGGGAGGGGATTCTCTCCCTCTTCTCTACCTTCATGACACCCCATCTGGAGTGCTGCATCCTGCTCAGGGCCTGCCACATATGAAGGATGTGGACCTGTTGGATTGAAAACAGGGTAGGAAGGGCCACAAAGATGATCAGAGGGCTGGAGCACCTCTCCTATGAGAAAAGGCTGAGTGAGTTGGAGTTGTTCAGCCTGGAGAAGAAAAGGTTCTAAGGAGACCTTATTACAGTTTTTCTTATAAGCAACTTAAAGGTCGCTTATAAGAAGGAAAGGACAAACTGTTTTACAGGGATTGCTGCAATAGAACAAGGGGTAATGGTTTTACCCTGAAAGAGGGTAGGTTTAGACTAGATAAAAGGAAGGGTTTTTTTACAGTGAGGCCGGTGAAACACTGGCACAGGTTGCTGTGCTTGTTTCAGCTGGGGTAGAGCTAATTTTCTTCACAGTGGCTAATACAGTGCTATGTTGTGGAAACCAGAGAGATGGTAGATGCCCCATGTCTGGAAACATTGAGATTCAGGCTGGATGGGCCTCTGTGTAGAATCACAGAATTAAAGAATATCCTGAGTGGGAAGGGACCCACAAGGATCATCAAGTCCAACTTCTGGCTGAACACAGGACAATCTCAAAAAATCACTTGATCTAGCTGAAGATGTCCATGTTCATTGCAGAGATTTGGACTAGGTGACCTTTAAAGGTCTCTTCCAACACAAAGTATTTTGGTTTTATTATTCTGTAATTTTCAGGATTGCTTTTGTTCTGAAGTTCAATCCTATTAGCAAAGCTTCCCAGTTTATCCTGAAGTATGAAAATTATATACTTAAGTATTTTGCTCTTTTTCTTTCAATGATCTTTTCCTTTCCTTAATGAACTTTCCTTGTCAAACAGCAGGAAGAGGGCCTTTGTCACAGCCACTCATATGGACTTCACCTGAAATCTCATCTCTTAGCTGTGCTTCATTTCAGACAGGTTCTGCAGTCCCTATGTCAGCTGGCAATCAAGAAAACACAGAAATATTCAGTGTGTTTTCAGCTCATTACTCCATTTATTTCCATTAAAAAATAAATTTTAAATTATAGCACAAAGACTTGATCTCTGATAAAAATCTCTTCATGAATATAAATTTCATTTCCTTTCAACACACAATAATGAAGCAATTATGTCTATAAGCCTAGTTCTGGGCTAAGAAAGCTCCTTTAAAATCAACAGAGCAATATCTAGGAGGTAAGGCCTACCTTACACCTCTTTTGACTGATATTTAAGTCAGAATATTGCAAAAAACTATGAGGCAACCCTCTTGTTACTTGCATGATGGGTCATCAGGAAAATACTAGTACCCTAAGTAATTTCCTCTGCAGAATAAATCTTCAGACCGTATTTTTCCAATTGTACAATATTTCAATTTATTCCCTTTTATATTGGCAGCATGAACTATGTTTTTAGAAGATTTTCCTTATGGTTCCGTGTGCAGTGTTAAAAGACTTAAAAGAGGACCTGGCATGAATGTTACAGGGAGGTCATATTACAGTCCCACACTGTCTTAATTTCCATTCCAGAGGCTGTCATGTTTAAAACTGCAGAATTTTGACCAAATATTCCCAACATCTTTTTTCCAAGTCGGAGAAAAACATTAAAAACAAAACAAAAAAGTAGCTAAATTATTAAAGAAATGTTATCATTCAAATGGAAATATATAACACTTCCAAGAGGGGAATTGAAAAATTCTCAACAGATGACTCTTTTTAGTATAAAAGGGAGTTTTTAAAATCCAAATTCTTTCTGACTTTCAGACTCCCTTGCTATGTGAAATCCAGAGCATAATGTGTTTTTATGCATCTTGAAAAGAATTGGCTTTGGGTATATGGCTGCTGCTGAGAAGCACCTTTGAACCTGTCAGTGAAAGAACTCTTTCTTTGTATGACACTTAGTGAATACTAAGTTATGATAGCATTTTTACATCTCAAGCCATCAGGGGTTCTGAACAGTGTGAAATCCAATATATCCCTTTTATCTTTTGTCCTTTTTATCGATGATATCACAGCTGGTATCTCAAGGTGATGGATTAGAGTCTGAATCTAATGAGTAGCTTGCTGCTGTTACATATAATGAGCTGATCAGTGAACAAGGGGAGTGGTTAAGGCTTTAAGGCTGTGGCTTTCTTAATTTCATTTATGCAACTGGATGTGAGGGACATCAAGACTTTGCAGTGGTGACATTTTTTACTGAGGGGTGGAGTAAGAATCCCTGTCCAGCCAATGAAGGATAATGTCATTCAGTAAACATATTCCCATGCTGTACCTGGTGGCCATGTGGTCATCTGTGTGGGAAGTAAGAGGTTTTGGAAGCCAAGGGGAAGATTTGCTTAACAATATTTCCTGTTCAAGTGTCTGTGCAGTAGCAATCTTTCAGAGTGCTGGAATAAGAAAGCAATCTGGTTCCTATAAAAGTGATTCTCAGCGAGGAAAGTTTTCCTTGCCACTGTCCACAAAGCAAGCAGCAGCATACATGGGCTGTCAGTCTGGTGCTTTCCCCCAGCACTAGGTCTACATCCAACATGTACAGTGGATAACTGATGCACAAGCTGAAGGAAATATGACTTGGTTTATGTTTGTTGCTCAATGCCTTCTGAATTGATGTGCTCAGTTTATGAAGCAAATGGTGCTACTCCTGCTTTGTGCTCATCAATCCCCTGGAAGTTCAAGGCAGAGATTGAATCAAATGGATGCTCTTTCTCATTGATTCATTTTTACAAATGTCAAATTCCCTCAGTTTTGCATGCACCTCTAATGATGCTTCAGCTGATTTTATGCTTGTAAAAATCAAGTTGTGCTTGAAATTAAGTGGATATGCTGACTAGAGGTAAGAAAGAATTAAAATCAGGCTTCATCATTGCATTAACTCTTCCTTGTAAGGTAAAGAAAAAAAATCTCGTTATTGTCTTAAAGACTAACTGTGAAACTGAATGCTGAGGGTTTTAAACATACAGCATTTAGAGAAAAACTGCCTGTATGGGATTACATGTTCTCCTGCAAGTGGCAGAGGCTATCCAAGATTTGAGTATCTGCAATATTGTTCATGACTAGCAGGGGAATAAGGGTACTGCTGAAAAAATAATGAAAAACTAGCAGTCTCATTTTACTTTTTTATTTCACTAGAAATCTGACACAGTACTGTCTTGGAATTAGATTTCAAAAGCTACTGCTGCTGCTGTTATCTAGGAAGATACCAAGTGTATTAAAATGTTACTAACTGGAGGGTGGTTTTGCCAGTGTCCTTTGTAGAGTCCTGCTCCTCTAAAAGTTTGTTTTAAATAGACTTTTTTAATGGCCTTTACTGTATGCATCTCAAAAGGATTTACTTTTGTCCACATCTGTTTACTTTCCTTTATTTTCTACATCTTTAAGTATGAACCTTGTTTGAAAAAAATCCAGCATCACTAAAGCTACTGTTTCTTGAGACTTAATAAGGGGAAGGGGAAGATGTTGAATCTCTGTCTTGTATACCTCATTCCCATCTGTAAGCACATTTAACTCTTCAAAGAGCACAGGAGGAAACCTAAAAAGCTTTTTCCTGCTCTGTTAAGTTGATTTACAAGACTGTAAAAAGTGCCACAGCCTCAGTGACAGAGGATGAGAGGCCAGAAATACAGAGCAGCACAGAGTAGAGAGAAACGGGAAAAAGAAGGAGCAGAAAAGCAGGCAACAAGATGTTTCCTCTTCACAATAATCATCCCTCCTGTCCAGGGAGGCACAGCACTCACATGCTGGGTAATCTGGGAAGCATGCAAACTTTCCCTAGAGAAATGTCTTTTCAGTCTGTTTTCTTCTGGGCTAGTTCTTCAGTACATCTCCATATGTTTTTTTGTAAGCTCAGGTTCTCCTTATGGTGTTGAACCACAGAGATATGTCTCAAGGCTTTGCATCTATTTGGGGAAATTAGTTTTGTTCAGTGACTGTGCATCATGCTAGAGATTGATGGGGGCCAAAACAAGCTTAGTGTCTGGGACAGTTGGTCTCTGCTTCATCAGTAAGAGAGGTAATAAGACTTGATTTCTTGGCTCAGAAAAGCTAGAACTAAACCCCACTACAGAAGGAATAAGGTGTAAATCAGGACAACTGTTCAAGACAAAAGGGAAAACAAACACAAAAAAACAAAGAATGAAGAAACACGGAGTTCATTGAACAGAGGTTAACATTTTATTGAGTGTTAACTTTCTATTTGGAGCAGGCATGAGTGATAATTATGGAAAGCCCCAAATGTCCTGGCAGCAGCCTACAAAGGCAGCTCTCTTCCTTTAAATCTGCAACTGGCAGAGGTCCCTTGCCAGCTGATGTCCACCCCTACTGGCACATGCAGAGTCTATATCTTCCATATCTGACTTGGGATGCTCCAGGAGGACCTGATTTTTGAATTAATCTTTAAACAGTTTTATGTCTTATTGAGGTTAGTCAAAGTAAGGACTTTGTACTTGAATGTTTTGACAGTGCCTGAGTGACAAAAATATATTTGCAGAGCAGTCATATTCTGCACATGGATAAATGTCAGGTTTTTCCCTAGAGGAAAAATAAAATTTTCTCTCAGCATCATTCAGGAGTTAAGTACAGACTGTACATATTACTCACGTGAGTCCAGTGAACTTTATACAGAGGGTTAGTTTTCCTTCTAAAGGACACTGAATATCCTTGAAACAGAGAGAAATGTCCAAATATGTTTGCTGTTCATCTTTCAGTGACTCTGTACAACTGCTCCTATGGACGAAGCGACTGCAGCTTGTGCCTTGCTGCCCGTCCTGAATATAAGTGTGTCTGGTGTGAAGAAGATGGCAAGCCCAGCAAGTGTGTTTATGAAAAACTCTGTCACACTCCCCCCACCGACACGTGTCCTCCTCCAGAAATCACTCGCGTAAGATTGCTTTCTTTTCTCTTTCTACCGGTGTAATATTTTTCAGGAGAAAGCAGCCAAGCAAGCTTATACTGAAAGCCAGGGTTTTTTTCTGGGGTGTTAAGTAAGCCTCTGAAATAGCTGAAAGGAAATAATGTCGGTAGTGATGTGTGTGAGAGATCTATAAAGACTCAAAAAAAGAGACTGAAAGGAGTCTTTGAGCCTCCTTGTTTTTCAAGCTTTGTCCTTGCTGTATCAGAAGCCAGGGTAGCAGTGCATGCTTAAAATGTTGTGTTTGATTCTTGCATTCTTAGCATGGACTTTTTCTTTCATGAAGTCCTTTCTACCTGAAATGAATCTGTAAGAGAGGTTCACTGTTCCTGGAACAACAAGTACATAACAGGTTCATTTACAGGCTTCAAGCTAGATTTTTCAATAGTATTTAATAAGGGAGGAGATTGTTTTGGGGTCATAAAATGTTTTCCAGATGTCAATGATATTTTTCAGTCCACACCAGCATCAAACCCAAGGCTGTAAGAACTGAATGTAAGAAGTCAGAGAGGCCAAGTATGCGCCTGACTTACTCTGCAGTTACAAATCTCACTCAGGGTCAGGGAAGATTTTGTCCTCATTGGTGGATCAGCAGGCAAAGAGAATCATAAATCCATGTCCTTTTCAGAAACAAGCCAAATGCTGCTTTCATGGACATAATTGTTGAGAAAAGAGTGATACATGCTTCCACTGGGTAAATCTAAATTTGCAGCAGTGGTACCAGTACTTAGAAACTCAGACGCACAAGCCATCACAAAATGTGGTAACTGTGTGACAGAGGTTGAGAGTTGTAACAGGGGTGTTTCACTCAGTAGAAACTGTGTCTGAAACCTGTGGCTCAAACTGGTAGAGACACTGCATCTCTGGAGACTGCACTTAGAGGTGCAGTGTGCCTACTGGCAGACCTGCAGTACACTGGGGAAGGTAGGCCATGAGGGTAAATCTAAGATGAAATGGCTTTTAAACTGTTGAAGTCTGCCAAAGAAGGTAAATACCCTTGAAGCTTGACAGCATGTGTGGAAACAAATACTTGTGTAATGTCTGTGCCCAGGTAAACATGATGTGAGAAAAAAGGAAAAGGAAAATTAAGAAAAAAAATGTGTTTTTCACCTGGAATACTGTTTCTGCATTATTGTGGATTTTAAAAAATATACTGAAATATATTATGTTTTCAGACCTTACATTAGCTTTTTATGTGAACATGGCATTTGGAAACAGCTAGACAAAAATTTGAGTCATTCTTCAGCTAGTTTGTTTGTGGGTTGAGTGCAGATGGACAGCCAGTGGGCTGGTCAGCTGGCAGAGGCAGCCACGTCACTCTGCTCAGACTTGCTTAGACCTGAGACACTGATTTTGATGGAGCAGGCATTGAAGTGCAACCTCACTCTTCTTGATGGCAAACTTGCAGCCCTCCAAAGCTGAAGACAAGAAAAGGTCTTGCTGGAGGTGCTCCAAGCATTATGTAGGAAAGCAGGTTAGCCTCCCAACAAATATTCTGAATTGAAGTGCCTGTTAGGGCCATATTTCAGTCTAAGCAGTCCACTGCAACTGCATGATCTTCTCTGTCCTCATTTTATTTGCAAATGACTCAATTAGCATCAGCCCATGCTGCAGCACTGTACCATGAGACGCAGTAAGGAAAATCAAGAGATTGGAGGAACTTTTGAAGACACTATGTGAGGCAGCACTGTGTGTTAGGAATGTGCACTGCCCTGCTATGAACCTAAAGGGATAAAATCACAACAAAATGTTGGAAAAGCTCCGTGGAAAGATTGTGAGAAGAGTGCAATCCATTTGCTTTTCAAAATCACAGTACTTCAGTGGAGGAAGCAAACTTAAAACAGAATAAACACCAGTCAAGAGTTTTATACATAACAGTCTGCCAGATAAGACATGAAATCTTCAGCTGTTGAATACTAGTTCTGAGCTAACAGATGATTAATTAATATTAAAAAGTTGCATAGCTTGCGTTTTTGTTTGTCCTACAAGAAGCATCTGCATTTCAAATGTTGGTAAGTCAAAGTAGCTTTAAATAATATAGAAGAGCAACATAGTCACTGCAGTATTTAATTTTGCTTTTTTTTCCTGTCCCTTGTGCAAACACAGATTGAGCCAAAAACTGGACCACTAAGTGGTGGAATTCTTTTAACCATAATGGGATCTAATTTGGGAATAAAGGCAGAAGATGTAAAAAATATAACAGTGGCAGACAAGGAATGTCTTTTTAAGGAGGAGTTCTACTCTGTTTCCACAAGGTAATTGATGAATGCTTTTCACAAGATTTTAGAAGAAAAAAGGAACCTCTGTGCATTTTCAAGAAAAAATTATCTTCTTGTGGTTATAAAAAGTTACCATTTGAAGAAAGAACTATTGCTATGATATACCTACAATATTTCATAGTAACATGTCTGATTCTATTTGAAATTGTTATAAATTGTAATACAGCAACAAATTTACAATAGTGTACTACCATCCTGCTCCTGATTGAAGTTTTTTCCTTATTTGATTGAAAAACTTTGATAAGTTTCATATTACTGCACATATGTCAAGACTATTTGTTTTTAAATTACAGGCATTCTACATGTGCATCTAGTGATTAAAACTTTGTTAAATCTGAACCACAGTGAAGCCAAGCATACAGGATTTATGGGAAAGTAGGCAAAACAAGAGGAAGCTTAAATCTCTTTAGTCCAGCCAGAGAGTTTCTTGCCCAGGGACAGGGAGGGAGCCCAGAGCTTAGGTTTAGCTGTAGATGACTAAGTTTCATCTCAAAGCCAACAAGTCCATGAATGTTGAATTGCCTAAGCAGGTTGGTAGATGTTTTGTGGATTACTTGTCACACTCTTAAGCAGAGCCAAAAATTAAAACAGAATGCCTAAATTCTTCTAGGTAGGTATCTAGGTGTTTACTACAGATTATCTCAAACTTCTAATTTTGAGAGGGAAATACTTTTTTGATATTAGCTGATGAAAAGCATAGCAGGAAGGTTCAGTAGTAATATTAAGAGTAGTGACATATTTTAGGCAGCATGACTTTTCCTTCATTCATACTTGAAAGCTGCAATTGAAACCTTGGCTTTCTTTCCCTTCCTATAACTTAAAGTGTAACACAGTAACTTGTAGCTATTCCTGTGGCATGTTTTGAAAGTGACTTTGAAGATACCTAAGCAATATCTATGGATCAGGCATTTAGAAGCTTTCCAGGCCTCTAGGACTGAAGAAGGTAAAGAATAGAAGTTTATTTCTTACTGCTTCCCAATTTTATTGCCATCACTCCTGCATTTACATGTATTCACAATCAGTCATCTTTTCCCATTCCCTATTTTCAGGGTTTGCAAAAGCTGCACTGAATTGCAACATTGCCTTACAAGAATTTCCCCATCCTCTTGGCTTTTTTTAAAGCTTTTTGATATTTTTAAATGCATGGAAAGGAGCCAGAACTGAGATGACTGGTTTCTTGTATCATAGCAACATTACTGGTTTCCTAAATTCTGGCAGTGTAGTAATGGGTGAGAACAAATGCAACTTGCATCATGTCATTTATCAACAAATTAGTGGATTTTGAAGGATGTTCCCAACTAGGGAAGCCTTAAAAAAAAAGTTGTCAAAATCTTCAAATAGATATCTTTAATTTTCTGTATTTGTCTTCTTCTGTTGTTTTGTTTAATTATTACTTTTTTATAGATTAAATTAAAAAAATAATAAGTGCCTTGTCTTGCTCCCCTATCCCTCTGCAATTAAAAACTAATCTTTTTAGGAGGCAGTGGCTCCCATGCACAGCAAGATTTAAGACACTTAAAGGGTGCTTTCTGGCTCTGCGGTGATTTAATTGTTGGCCTTGGAGAAGTCATTCTTTGTAGTTTTCCATTAGTAATGTGGGGGAAGGGAGGCAATGCCCACGCTGGGGAGGGGAGGGAACTTATCCAATTAAAATCTCTGCTACGATGTTTCCCCCACACCCCCCGGCCCCGGCCTCCGACTGCTTTCCCTAGCTTGACATATGGTAAAAATTCCTCCAAAGGCACCGTTTCCTGTTTCTGCCTGACATGAAGATACAACTTCCAAGAATACAGTAGAGAGATGATGAGGAACAGGCTCAGGCAGCCATACACATGCCAGGACATGCAAGAATTCAGAGAATTTTGTCCATTTGCCAGTACCCAAGAAAAAAAGTCTGGAGTGATCTGCAGAGGGACTTGACAATCCTTTTATTATATGTCCCGATTTAAGTACATTATACCCAGTAATTTGGAGTAGTTTTTTGCTGCTGTGGGTTTTTTTATGCAGTCATGCACTGCTTAAGGAAGAATAGCAATAATCCTGGAGGGAAAGAGTGACAGAAATGTGCAGTGATCCTCAGGGTTGTGGCCTTTATGAAACTGTCTGACTGAGCAGGCTTGGAGCACTATATCTAACCTTATCTGACTGTATTATCAGCTCTCCATTAAGCATTTGTCCCAGTTTTCAAGTGTGTCAAATCCTTATTGCCTTTTCATGCTTTCATTCTGTGGTTTACCTGTTTGAAATAAAAATTTAAACATCCTAGCTGTCACTCAGTAGCAGTGTTAGTTCTAAGGCAGCATTTTATTGGCCAGTGTTCCTTGACCTCTGATTTTGCATGTATTATCTGTGAATTTATTTTCAGAGAACAGTAATTCCAAAGGGATTTTGATCATAGGTGTGAAAAGGCAGTAGTTTGAAGCTGAAAGGTAGCAAGATGCACAACAAAATTATCAGGAGTTAAAACACACGAATTTATAAGACAGCTGATGGTCTGATGTTTGCATCAAGGAAGGAGGTGAGGGCATCTTTGTGGGTTTGAGTTTTTTTAACATCACAAAGTCCTCTGTAAATCTTGTGTCAGGTTGCAAAGTTTCAACTGACTTATGGGCTGAATTTGAGTCTTCTGCAGAAGGGACTTCTACTAACAGACTGCTAAAGTAGCTGGGTACAGTGCTCAGGTTTTGGTTTTACCAGCCTTTAGATAGACAAGCAAACTATTCTTGGATGGTTTTGCTGGGAACCTGAGGCACCACTGGATTACACAGTATAGGATGAAGCAAAATTGGTGCTCTGTGTGTGGTAGCTCACATGCATTGCACTGGTAGTGCAGCTGTTATTTCTAACAGATAAGCTCACATTCTTTCTTTTTAGGATCGTGTGTCAAGTTGGACCAATGAATGAACAACAACAAGGTCAAATTGAAGTTAACATCAACGGAAAATTAGGTAAATCACCAAGTGAAGTGCTGTTTACATACCAGGTAAGTGCATTTTTTTCAGAGACCTGTTTTATACTTTGTGTATGACATTAGTTAAAGTTAAGCACAGAATCAGTTGTGTTTGTCTTACGTTTCATTAATAGCGCTGTCATTGAAAAATATTAGAAAACACCTAATTCCAGCATTTCTATATACACAAAAGGTGTACTAAAAATCAATTCTGATCAATAAATTGAGAGTTTTAAAATAGGATGATGTTTGCCATCCAAGTTGAAAAGATGTGGTGAAAAAGCAATTATTCATGAGTAACATAATATCTCTTAAGTATCACTATTAAATAAAAAAGTCAGCACTGCAAAAAATTAGGTATTCTCTAGATACATGGTGCTCTATTTTAATCATGATATTTAGTCTAGGCAATTTTCTTAATTAGAAGAATGGATGCAGAGCAGCTGAAGAATAAGTAATGAAGGTACATTAATTTCTTTAATAATTTATTTCATTCGAAAGTATGGCATGCGGAGCCACAGACAGCGTGATGTGTGTTCATATTACTTATGTGCTTTGTTTTCAGAGTGACTATGAAAGAGAATTTCATTTCTGTGTTAATTACTTTGCTCTAAACATGGCCCTAACTTATAGCTGGTCTAGTCTGTGGTTTTAGCAGCAAGTAGCTTTATCTGTATCTATGAGGTCTTCAAATTTTATAAGATATGTGATAGTTGAGAGGTTTAAACAATATCCGTCCCCATACTGATAGTTAAAATTAGACCTATAAACTATAAAACTATAAAACATAACTTGTGTGTTAGGCTTTTATCTTCTCCCTTATTTAAACTTGTCTCATTAATTCTTCATGTCTTGTGAGAAATAACGTAAAGGAGTCAGCAGTATGAAGTGGAATAAGACAAGATTGACATTTAACTGAGAAAAGTTTTCACAAAATAGGCTAGAAGTAGATTTTGCAGAAAAACCATACCCTCTTTGCTTGACTATGTCATCTGTTCCTTTGTGGAAATGTAGGTTTCAATCTTGAACAAAGAACAATGGTATAATCTCCCATGCATATGTTTACAGTCTCTAGGACAGAGACTATGACAGTAAGACCCACATGAGATTTTGACATACATCTGTTGGGTATGTTCTGCACCAGTTCTCCTGTACTTCTGTGTGTAAAGACCCATGATTTCCATGAAAAGCATGTGAAGTTATTATAGTGTGGGTTGAAATGTTGCCTGAGCCATACATGCTTCGAATCCTGTCTTTAGACTTGTTTTGGTGTGATTCCCTGCTCACCCCATCAGAGAGGGACATAAGGAGCCACTGCTTTTGGCCAGTTCAAGGAAAGATTCTTAATTGCCTATCAATGAGGTGCTAGGAGAAGTAGCTGTGCACAAGCATCAGCTAGGTGGATGTTTTCCTGCAAGTCCAAGACTGCCTGTGTGTCAGTCTCTTCCTGCATTGAGGTTACTGAAAAATCAGATGCCTAAGCCAACTGGTAGTAAAGAGTATTTTTATTTACTGCAAAAATCTTACCATGTGGACCCTATTTACAATATGGAGAGCATTGACAAGTAATACCATTCACACCTTCAAACTGGTGATATTGGTTTCTAGTTTCATTTCTCTTAATTCCATAAGAAAATGAAGCCAGCTTTGGACTGTAGTAGGATTGAAGTCAGTATGGGTTGTCACATTGACACACACCTCTACAAGTGTGGCACAAATGCTTTGGCATGAGAACAGACAATCAGAGCAGACAGTTGTATCAGCTAATGTTGGCTTAAAAGCTGCAGTCTTCTTTCAGTGCTTTTTTCAGACAGTTCTTTGGTGACTTCTTTCAGCAGACACACACAGTCTGTGCTTTGTGTAAAACCTCTTCTACTCAGTATATACAAAGGAAAGAGAATAATCTTCTTTCCAAGAGCTCTCCTAAAATAAATTTTCTCGTACGTATTTCAGTGTTTGTTTGGGACATGGGATGACTACCCTTCTGCTGGTAACTACTGTTTTTACTGTGAGCTCTGACCACTTGAAGCAGAATAGCTTCATCTTTAACAGTGACTGTTCTAATTGCAGCATGTGGCATGACAGGGCAGAAGTGCACAAGGAGTCACTGGAGAGGCTTATCCTGGTGTCTGTGTACACCAGAGGTACCACCATATACCCCACTGTCTCAGCCTTGTACATGTGATTAGTATCTACCACCAAAAGCACTTATCAATTAGATTGGTATAAGGAAGAATTTTTTGTATGATGAGAATGGTGAGCCACTAAAAGTAGCCCAGAAAAGCTGTATCTGCCTCATTATTGGAACTGTTCAAGCCAGGTTGGATGGGGCTTTCAGCAACCTGATCTAGGGAAAGGTGTCCCTTCCCATGGCAGGGGTGTGGGACTAGGTGAGTATTGAAGGTCCCTTCCATTCCAAACCATTCAGTGATTCTGTAAGTAGTGCTACATTTGACTCTTGTTGATACCCAGTCTGAACAGCTTGAGCCATTTTTAAAGGTGGATTGATGAGACTCAGTAGTTAGAAGAACTTGAGGCTCAGACTCATGCTTCTTTCCTGTCTGCCAGCACAGAGTATTTCAGAACTGACAATGTGCAAGACCTTCATGAAACGGGTCAAAAATCCATTTAAAAGGGAAGCCATGGTCTCAATTTAAAATTATTTCTGAACAAAAAATGCCTTGTTGCCTGTGCTGTACAGTAAATACCTATATTTGCCACACAACAGGAGAAGAAAGCTTTATGTCTCCCTACCCATCACAATTTCTCTCTCCAGCCTGAGTTCAGTTCAAGTACAGTCCCAGTTAAATTAAATTCTGATAACCCAGTCATCCTCTGCTGACATTTCTATTTTTTCACTATAAGCAGGCTCAGGCAATAACCATTCTCCTGTTTAGTGAAATAGAAATGAACTTATGCTAAATTTTAATATCCATGCGGTATCTATGCTGTACATCTGGAGCACTGACTGCTTGGCTGGTCTCTGAGCAGGTGGAGCAGTAACATGGCTAAAGGCCAGTTCTGCTTTTTCATTTGTTGTTAACTTTATCTGATTTGCTTGTTACTATGGCAGTGAGAAGCAGTCTCAAAGGAAGGAGTTAAGCTTTTCCAAGGTGTATGGCCCAGATTTGCTGATCCCATACAGTAGTGCTGGTTCTTTTCTCAGAGCATCTCTTCTTTAGATTCAAGGCACCAGGACAAGAGCTTGCAGCTGGTTCTGGCATCTCCAGCACTTGTTTGTCAGAATAATTTTGTGAGGTTTAGGCTGTGCAGGTTAAAATTACTATATGGTTTCAGAAAACTCAAATAAATCTAAGATGGTGAAATTAGAGGTAGAACTTAGCAAAAGTATAGTACATTTCTTTGGTGCTGAAGGTAGTTTAGGAGCTGGCTTGGAAAAAAGAACTTCATGTAAACAGGATGTCAGTTTACTTAATGAGATGAATAACCAAAAAGAAGAAGGAAGGATAAATTAGAGCCTGACCTGAAAATAAACATGAATGCCATTATTCATAGTACTGGAAGTTTGAATGTGAAATGAACAGCACAGTTACATTTAACAAGATGCATTTTTCCACCTTAATCTACCCCCAAAGTTGGCAGTTTCCTCTTACCTGCACCCATCCTCTGCTTTGCTTCTTGATGTTTGAAACAATTGCTCAGGGAGCTCTCACCAGAGTAGTGCCTCAAGGCTTTCATGGAGGGTTTCAGCTCACTCCTTGATTTTTCTCCCCGAGTCATTGCCTCAATATATTCCTTTTACACTGTAGCTGGGGGCTTTGGGTGGGTCTTTTTGTGGGCAAAATTACATGCTTGTTGCCATTATGATTGATGCTGAGAAACCACACATCCGCAGAAGTCTGGAATTGCTTCCAGAGGTTCTTATTTTATTCTTAAGTCCTGCAGTACATCTTATTTGTGTGTCAGGCTGCATGGGGGTCAGGAGAACTCCTGGACAGCTGAGAGTTTTAGTGGAGTTGGCCCTTGTTCATGTGAGTATTATTAGTCTTAACACTCTATAATGTATGCCATGCATTTAGATACATGTCTCACCATGCAGTACTCATGATTCTGCTCAAGAGCTGCCCATAAACACTGGATGTATGGTAGTTCAGACTTTCCAGTCATGCATGCTTCCATTTCTCCATCAAACCTGTCAGAAAAGCTCTCTGGTCTTTTCAAAAAATCATATGGTGTCTGCCTCATGATAAAAAGATGCTGCTTTCAGTCCAAAGAATAAGTCATTTAACATACCAGCCCTTTGCTTAAGTGTCCTATCCACTGCAGCCAACACACAATTGCCAGGCAAATTCTCTGCCTGGGCACCTGGAGTGCCTGGAAGAGTTTGATCAGTTTACATGGTGTAAGGTTTGGACAAAGCAGCCCCAGAAAGGCAGGACTCAGCTCATCTCTCTGCTGTTGCAGAAACCCAGGAACTGACTTGTGTTATGGATACTGTGATGAGGAGAGCCAGTGGGTCAGGTCAGCCACTGCGGTGAGCACCAGGCTGCCAAGAATGCACAATGGAAATTCTCTGGTTGAATATCCTGTGAGTGGGTGGCTTGTCTGAAGAAACAAGAAACAGGCTCCCTTGAGTCTGAGAAAGGAGGGAAGTTGAGGGGGAAAGAGCAGATCCTAATGGCTTGAGTTCCTCATTCAGAGGTTTAATTTAGCTTCTGTGGTTACCTTTACAGTCCATGAAATGACATTTTGACCTCCAAGAAGCTGGCTGGTGTCTACAGCACCTCATGGGCTATGCCTTTCATTTTTGTGTGCATAATATGCAAGAGTTGGCAGAATAATTTGGCTTTCAGTGTGAGGCACATAATTTTGGTAAAAAATTACTTCTTCAAGAGCCAAAACTTACTGCAGCTAGAACCAGGATGAGAAGAGGGAAAAGTCACTTGTGAAGGAAAGATGGATGTAATAAAGGCAAAGCAGCAACATGGTCTGTACCTTTGTGAAAATCTTATCTACATCTGCGTGCACTTTCATCAGGTCTTGGAAATGGCATCCCTGTTCTCTGCTTGTGTGGAAGCACAAGAGCCCATTCCTACTTGTGAAGAAGTGCACTTGCATCAAAGGCAGACCCCCAAATGGAGGTCAGTGTCTACAGGAGCCAACAAAAGGGAGCTTAGGTGGCTTTGCCATTTGCTGCCCATCATGTCCTTTTGAACACCTCCATCTGTTGCTGGCTTCCCCTTGTGCTGCAGCTGGCATCTCTCACAGCATCACGGGGATATGCTCTGACACCATCCTCTTTTCCCTCCCCAGTTGTCTCTCTGCTTGTGATCTGGCACAGTTGTGTTTTTTCCAGCATCCCACTCTGAAGCATAGACTTTATGCCAAGGTTTCTGTGCATCTCTGTTAGGCTCCCCTCCTCTGTTGCTGTCCGACTGTTCTTGAATTTCTGGCCCCTCCTGTGATCCACCAGTAGCCTCCTTGGTGGTTCGTTGTTTCTCTCTTTGATTTTCTGCATTAGTGAAGGATAAAGGGCAAGCAGTTTAATTTCAGTGGTGTAGTTCATGGGCTAGAAACTGCTTACCACAGATGGATACCTTAGTAGACAGTATCCCTTATTTGCAGAGTGAAGTCCAGGAATTCCTCTGGGAAAAGGAAACTTTGTATGGATGAGGTTGGGCTTGATGACAGACAAATGGAAAAGCAGAGAAATGGATGAAGAAGACACGTAGGACTTTGGTGATGCTCCATGGGTGTGCTCTCCTCTCATTCTTGGAGTGTGCAAGGGACCAGAAGTGAGTTGGCTGGACATGACAGTGCAAACCAGGAAAGCTGCAGAGCAAACAAATTGAGTGAAAAAGAACATGAATTGATCTGGAAAATCCAATCCTAGATGCAAGATGGGTGAGCGAAAAAGAGGCTGTGGGAATGGCTCCCTTTCACACCTCCTTATCTTTAATTGCAAAGAAAAACATGAAAAACCAGGAAACAAAACAAAAGTAGGAATAACCCCACTGCTAGGCAGGTAAAAACAGGCTTTGATTTGATACCAGCAGACCACAGAAATCTCAAATGCTAGGAGCTCTCTCTGAGAATTTTCAGACTACAAATGGTATTTTTTTAGTAAAATAGAAGTAAAATATTTGAAGAAATAAGATACCACCTTCCTAACTCTGCAAAAAGACTAATTGCTACTCAAAATATGAAAGATTTAAAAGTTCATTCTAGATTAATAAACAGGATGAAAAATGTAAGAGCTAAATGTGAATGCTCAGAGCATCTACAGTAGCTCTGTAAGAGCAGCAGTCATGTACACTGCTAATAAGCAAGTTCATGTCTAAATGTGATTATAAGTGGAACAGACATGGAGATAATTTACCCTCTAGCACACAGAAAGCATGAAACTACAATGAAAAATGTTTCTGCATTTCTGTGAACAGATTTTTAAGGGGCAAAAGATACAAACAAAGCAAGCAAAGAAGAGATTTCTGGCTGTGATGAAGAAAACAGGACACTGGAAAATGGCCTGAACATGGGCCAACTGGAGCTTTTTTGGCAATATTTTTCTTTGGGTTTTCTTCCAGTACTTCTGTGCTGATGAAGCAAGGATAAGACAGTGGCAGACAGGAATGCAAATGTCATATCAGGTATTGCATTGGTATTACAAAGAAAATAAATGAATTTGCTGCTAAACACACTCACATTATTTGAACATTACATACCAAAAGCAATGTACAAGTGTTGCTGTCTCACTGCTTGGAGCAGATAACCGCTGCTTTCAAGTAAACCATAGCAACAGGATGGGTGCTAACCACGGGTATAAAAGCACAAGAGGTAACATATTTATAGCATTATCACCCTTCCAATAAGGATAATAGCCTTGTGGCTATCAGAGCATTGGGAAAACTACTTATCAGTTCAGGAATACTTACCTAGCAGTCTGGTGCAAGATGGAAAAGTTGGGTTGCAGATGGACTTTGAGATCTTTAACTTAACATTATTACATCTTAGTAGGATTTAAAGAAGATTTATGTGTAAATTATGTCAAGTGCTCAAATTTCCCATTGCAAACAGGCTACATTCTGGTCAGACCTACAAGAAAGAAATCCTGTTTAGATCAAATAACTTTTTCAGGATAAATCATGCAAGTTCCATCTGGTAACAAGTTGGACTAAATGATGATTGAAGATCACTCCCAACTGAGCAATTCTACTGAACTGAATTTTATTCTGAACTGCATAGCTGTGGATTTGCACAAGTTTTATTATCAAAACCGCAAATCCACTTTCTACAAACACAGGGTATGATCGTGAGAATGAAGGACAGTGGGGAGTCCTGGTGGTACAAAGTCCCTCTGCTGGGAGATGGCTTACCAGACTGTTAAAAAACCAGGCCACTGAACACTTGACAGACATTGGAACAGGCTTTTTCAAACTAGACTATCAAAAAACCCTCATAACAAGGTAGCCTGTTATTGCAGAAAATATTTATGCTCAAACATTAAACTACCTGGAATACATGAACAGTATTTTCCTGATGACAAAATAAGTATAGACCTGAAAAAGCATTCCTCCATTTCAAGCAAAATAAGGAAAAAACCCTGAAATATATTTGAATTATTTTCTATATTTAAAGGAACTATAAAAAAAGGGTTAAATCATCATTTGCAGGGTTGTTTAAATTTTACTGTGTCCGTAAGAAATGAAGTATTTCCAAGTCCTTGCTAGGGCTGATGTTTTCCAGAAAAATTATTACAGGGCTGCTACAAATTCCATACAGGACACATTATCTGTTCTGTTTAACATCATAATTGCACTGAGCACTGCCATGTGATGTTACAGTGATGTTATAGAAAGTGTGAGTTCCCCCGGGTGTCTTCTGACAGAGCCAACAAAGATCTCAAGGTGCAGAGGGCTGAAAAAGAAAGCAAGGTATTTATCATGACAGCAGGTGTACTTCTGATTCAGAGATTGAAATGAAAAAAGGGCAGAAAGAAGGAGAGAAGAAATCCTTGAGGGGATTTGGAAAAGAATAGCATCACTGATACTGCAGCACTTGAGGTTGGAGGCTTATCTGTCCCATTTGTAACAGCTGAACATTCAGGTTGAGTTCAATTTAAAGGGCTCTTGGTAAAAGCAGCATTTTTATTATCCCTCAAATAAGGTTTGCACTGACAGATTTACTGTCTGCCCCTTGTTTCTTGTCTCTGCAAGGAGAAGGAATCTCATGTAGGACTTTGGTAAGCAACGTAGAACTGTGGGTCAGGTGCAGCTTTGCTAGGCTGCATAAGATGAGACTCCGTAAGATGAGACTGAACCTGGCAGCTTCCCAGGGTCTGTATGTGTCTGTCTGACTGGTGAGTACCATGGGAAGGGGCTGCCTTCTCCACAAGTAGTACAGTTCTTGTTTGAAGTTTTGTATCACCACTGATGGCACTTTATTGGATTAACTTGGCATTCAGTGAAGTATCATTCTCCTCTTGATCCTATCTACCTAATTGCCTTTTTTGAAAAATGCTTTCTGGTTGAACATTTGCATGACCCTACTTTTTTCTTTATTGGTACTCTTAAGAAGGCCAGGTGGGCCGACAGGCTTTGTTCTTCGAGCCATCCATGAATATTTTAGAGGAGCAATAAAACTTATTCATAGCACATTGGTTTTGCAATAAAATTATTATTAAAATTGTTTAAATTCTTGATAATTTATTTCAGCTGCTTACTTTTTTCTGGCAGGTTCTTAAGAGGAAGGGAAAGAGGGAAAATATGAAACAGAAAATAGCAAATTAAAATTAAATAATATTCCTTCCAAGTTTACGGTAACAAAGTGTTAGCAGTCATGCTGAAGAATTCCTCTGCACACAAAATATTGTTCAGCTTCTCCTTATTAGATCATCTTTATGAGGTGTCCACATTGTTTGTTCCCTGGAGAGCTCCTGGTATTTGCAGAATTACTTTAAATGTGTTAAATATGAATATTTTGAATTAAGCACTTTTAAAATAGTCCTTTGAGGGGCAGCTATGAGATCATCAATTAAAGACGAAATAAGGGTTAGCCATAACCATTCCACCTCCTCTTTGTCTGCTCTCTGTGTTAGTTCCCAGAGTGGTTCTTGGCTCCAGTTTTCCATTCAGCCTGAAGTGCAACTGAGATGTGTCTGCACAATGGATGCATGAGGGGTGGGTGGTGAATTCTCCTGTCTGGTGCAGCTGAGCTTTAAGTTCCAAGAAGTGGAGTCTTTGTAAGACAAAATTAAAAACAACCAGTTTCTGTGGAAAATAGAACAGATACATCTTTCACTTTCCCCTTACAGCTGTGTTTTTCAGAGATAACTTTGCTAGCTGGTTACCTCTGCAGTCCCATTCCTAGGGAGACAAAGGCAGGCCATCACTAACAAATCCCCCAAAGACAATGATGCTGAGTGGTTCGACTTCAGGTTTCTGGCTCACTCTGCCGTTACTGAACGCTGGCAACAGAGACAATTGAGCCCTGCCAAAGGGACCCATCAGATAACCCAGCAGAGCTGTAACCAGACAATTATTTCCCACTTTTGGTAAGAGAAAGGGATATGGCTGTCCGGCTGAAGTCGTTAGCAAGTTTCTTTTCATTTGTTGTGCTGAGGTTGCAGAGAATAGTGTGCATGATGCTTCAGAAACCATTCATTCTTTCTTTGTTTCCTCAGTCTATGTTTAAAGGCTTACTTTAAGTGCTTTCTTGTTCACTTTCTTCCTAAGCCTGTCCTTGGAGCCTAGCCTTCCAGTGGAGGTAGCATTTAGGGAAAAGGCTACAAATTTTAAACAGATTTTTTCAGAAGTTGAGGGAGAAAGAATTTGTCTATACTTTCTTTCTTGAGCGGTTCATGAGGAATACTTCAATCTGAAAGCTATCCTAAGCATGCTATGCAGCTAATCTTTACTGTGGATAATATAGAAGTCCATCATGGTTAACAATTTATAGCAATTAGGATTTAATTCAAACTTAATAAAAGGTATGGTTTTCTGTCCATGTGGTAAGGTTATGCTTAAAGTATTTGACCTATTTTTATAAACTATTTATTAACTGTGTATTTCGTATACAGTTTTAACTGTAATCTTTTTAGCAACAATATTCTGTTGTACAAAAGCAGAAATGAGTCCTTCCTATAAAGTGCATATGTAGACTTACTCTAATTTAAACTTCAAATATGATTTTTAAAACTGACCCCCTAAAACTTTTTATTTATCCTGGTGTGTCTTGTTTCAATCTTGCTTAAATCAGCAGGCAATTAAATCCAAATATGAGGATGCACTGACAGGGTTATATAGACCTAAATGAGCTTTTAAAATGCTTGAAAATTACTTTGAGTGACTTCCCTATATAAAATCTTGTAACCTGAGTGATGTATTAAATTAAAGCTAAATCAAAGGTTAGTGCGTGAGCACAGTCATATGCTCACTCTTGAGGAGTGAAGGGTTTACAAACAGATTTCTCTCGGGGAAGAAAAGCAATTGACACCCAATTAGTTAAAGCATATTCCTAAAGCTCAATGACTCGAGAGCAAATTACAGTTGTCATTGTGGATTTGTGAAGTGTGCTGAACCATGATGCATTCCTTCAGAGGGAAGTTGCTTAGACATGAAAGTATAAAAAAAAGCAGAACATGTAAGAGTTTTCCATGCTTCTATAATATCTGAGCTTAAATAAAACAAATTTGTAAAGTAACCATGAAGTCAGCTGGATGCATTTTTATGGATTCCTGCTGCTTGTTAAAAACTTGTTGATGACTCACCAAGCTTTGAAGTGAAATGCGATATATCATTCCCTTCCTGCAATTGGTGGGGCCTTGGCTCTGTAGCTGTAAGCTGTCACAGAGATGGTCTGTGCCTGAGCAAAACGACATGAGAGAAAAGGGTTTGCTGCATGACTAGGGAGAGGTGGCTCTGTTGCTCTCTGTCTCTGAGAAGGGCTTTTCCTCCTTCAAGTGGAAGATCAGTGCTGTGTGATAGTGATGAAGGAAACCCTCATTAGCAAGGGAAGTTTTCAAACTTCTTTTCTTTGTCTTTATTTGCATGTGCTTCATATGAAATAGCCCCAAGCTTGGGCTTTATTATCAGTCAACCATTTTAGGAAGATTATGCAAGAGAAGGAGAACAGCTGTCATTTACAAATATACATGAGTCTGGGAAATAAGCTTATTACATTTTTCAACTCATTTAAGAAAAGCTTATGTTTCAATAAGGTGAAGCAGTACAGTTGTACATCAGAAAAGGCATCACCTATTCACAGCCTTCCTTAAGGTCTTGATCTAGTATGCTTCAGCAAGCACAGGATCAGCTTCCCTCATAGCAATGCCCCAGCCTAAGGTACCAGCCACACGCTCAGACTTGGCATCCTGTCTCGGTGTGCAATGCCCATGGTGCTGCCTGCCCAGAACATGGTGCTTCCTGCCCAGAGCACAGTGCTGCCTACACAGAGCACAGTGCTGCCTGCCCAGAACACAGTGCTGCCTGCCCAGGACACAGTGCTGCCTGCCCTGGACATGGTGCTGCCTGCCCAGAGCACAGTGCTGCCTGCCCAGGACATGGTGCTGCCTGCTCAGGGCACAGTGCTGCCTGCCCAGGGCACAGTGCTGCCTGCCCAGGACACAGTGCTGCCTGCCCTGGACATGGTGCTGCCTACCCAGAGCACAGTGCTGCCTGCCGAGAACACGGTGCTGCCTGCCCAGAGCACAGTGCTGCCTGCCCAG